>NC_090248.1:69063147-69165647 GCF_037325665.1 Littorina saxatilis | reverse complement strand
GAACACTTTGGACGAAGTTGCGAAATGGTGCACATCAAATGCCATGATACTGCACCCAGAAAAAACTAAAAGCATTGTTATTACCACAAGACAAAAGCACCAGATAAGTCCTCTTAAATTAAATTAAATGTCCTCAGGTACAACTCAAATCGCATACTTGGTGTAACTGTTGATGAAGAAATGAAATGGCAAACACACATAAGAAACCTCTGCAAAGTGTTATCAAGGAATTTGTATTTGTTGTCAAAACTCAAACATTATGCGAAGTCTGAAACATTAAAAATGTTCGTTCATGCTCATATAATGCCTCATATTAATTTTGCTTCGACATTGTGGGATGGCTGCAGTGATGTTCACTTATTAAAACTCAATTCTTTGTACCGTCGTGCTGCAAAACTTATCCTGTATGAATCGCACATGTCTACAGAAATGAAGTTAAACAGCCTTAATTTCCTTCCCCTAAAAACCCACCTTGCATACAATAAGGCTGTCTTTATGTATAAATTAGTTCATGGTGCAGTTATGTGCAATCCTATTTTACACATGTTACGAAGAGGTATGGGTCTCAAAATTTACTTCTTCCAATTCCTCGTATAGATCTTTATAAATCCAGCTTAGCTTTTTCAGGATCATCTCTGTGGAATTCTTTGCCAATAGAAATCAAACGATCCGCATCCTTAAAGGCCTTTAAAAGGCAGTTGCACACACATTTGATCACACTATAAACTGCCCCTGATGTCTAGTTTCCATTGTGTACTCGGATAATGTATGCAATGCTCTTAAGTGTGTGTTTTTATATTTAGTCAAGTTTTGACCAAGAAAGTGTCACTCAGTAGGGTGCCTTCTCTTGGTCAATTGCGACTGAAAGCGCCTGTGCGTGAGTCGGGGCTATGCAGCAGAGTTTTGCTGACAGCGCGACCACGGATGGTTTGTGCCGCACGGTTTTTTCGGGGATAATTTTGCTTGGCGAGGCAGAATTGTCGATAGCTGAACTTGATATGTGACAAGGTCAGTCACGTGTTATTGTCTAGGTGGTCTGTGAGAGACACAAGGACGGCGCACTTGACACTCAGCGGCAGAAGAAGAAGGATGGAATACGACGGTTTCTAGAGTATGATGGATTTAACCGAATAGAATATTCGGCACTCTAGGGGAACTTCCACGAGTTATCACCTTCTCACTGCCACATGTTTTGCTGAGGACGAGTCGTCAAATCTTTCCTTCGTCGTGCGATGGTCTTCGCATAAGTATTCGACAAGGGGTTTCTGGATGTTGTTGTCACTGTTGACGAACAGAGGCCATTCCAGGGAGGAAGCGGGGTTTGCTTCCATGAGAGTGCTACATTCATAGGCTGTCTGAGGTAATAAATCATTATTTAACGCTGTTGACGAGTCTGTGTTTGTGGAATGAAATACTCTCTGTTGTTCTCTCCAGGTTAGCGCATAATTTGCTCTCTGTGACGCTAAAATACTAATCTGTATATGGTTTTTGCAGATAGGGAGAGAAAGACGAAAAGACGGCTGTTTTGTTGTTGTGAAAAGTCCATTAATTTTGTGCAGGCCCACGTGCTCGATGAGATATGTAAAGATGACATGTTTAAAGGTGGAGGGTGAGGGGTAGCTGACATGTTTAGTGCACCGATGCTTTCTGTTTGCAGCCTTCGTTTTCCTAACTTCTGTTCGGGCTGCCTTCTGGGGGACCACGCTAACCAGCACACCGGCTAACCAGCGAACCGGCTAACCAGCTAACCAGCAAACCGGCTAACCAGCTAACCAGCGACTGGGTGCGGCGCCTGATGCCTCCACAGTTCCCTGCTTCGTCACCACGCTAACCAGCACTTCATTCGACGGAGCAGTTGTGGAGGCTAAAAGACTAATTACAGGACGTCCACCCAGTGGCCAAAGAAAGCTAAGTGTACCATGTCTTTGCACCCCGTTGACCACCGTTGTTATTTTTGCTATCTGTGATTATACTCGAGTAGTGACGACGTGGGGTGTGTGACACCTGCATGAACTAGCACTTTTGGAGCAGAACAGTCGTATTTTCTTATCTTTACACGGGATCAGCGTGTTACTATAATTTTCTATATTCTAACTGGCATTTTGTCAGTGACCATTGGTTTTTTACGTTTTGTGAACGTAAAAGAACATATTTTGAGTGAAGTCTCGAGGGAGGTGGCGAGTTTTTTACATAAACAGGCGTCTGAAACTTATACTTTTGTTGTCTCTATTAAATTGTATGACTGCGAGAGTGGATCGTGGTGTGGTTAGTTGGTTAGTAGTAACTAACCGTTTCATAATCACCTTAAGTGATATATTGAAACGTGACACATGGGGGCCAAGCCGGGATTTACTCAGTTAATTTCCAACTGATAAAGACCCACCAATTAAGGATAACTAAGAGCAGATAATCTCGTCAGTGCTCGACTTATTTTCTGCTTGGTGCTACCCTTTTTTGTATAGTTTTGATCATATACCACACCTTAAGCGATTCACATCTTGCAGGAAATGTAAATTGTAATTTGTGAGCTATTGTATGCGCTAACTGTGATTACTTCCCTTTCCTTTGTTTGTGAATCTTTGTTGTTGTACGTTCAGAGTTTTCCGTTGCAGAGAGCTGAGCGGGGTTAGCGGATTTGTTATTCGTTTTACTCAGTGTTCTCTACATTGTTGTTTCGCATTCTGTAACAGGTTACATTTCTACCGTCTTGTTTTACTTGGATTTTTCTCCATATTTTGACTTTGTTGGAATTTGGGGGGGAAGGGTCCGAGGACTTCTGTCCTAACCAAGGCTGTGGGAAACACTCTGTTTCACCGCAAAAAGCAGCCGATAAAGTAGGCCACGGCTGTGGGAAACATTTTGTTTTACCGCAAAAAGCAGCCATAAAGTAGGCTACGCGTTTTGTTCTACACCGATTGGATTTTTCTTCTGCATTTTCTGGTTGCTGGATTTTTGTATCCATTGTTTCATCACCGCGTGTTCTAGCTATAGACTTACTTTTGTGATAAAGCTTTGCTAAACTAACCATGGCTACAGGGGGATCTCCTACGAGGAGAATAACTTTCGAGACTCCTGGCAGTGAGGAACAGACAGAGCGTGACGCACGCGTTAGAGCGCGTAGTTTAGTTAAACGCAAGGAGTTGGAACGTAGGGAAGACATAGAGCGACAGACGAGAAAAGAAGAGCTTGACAGACAAGAACGACAGGCCGAACGTGACAGACAGGACAAGAAGGACGAACTTGACAGACAAGAAAGGGAACGACAGGCAGAACGAGACAGACAGGAAAAGAAAGACGAACGTGACAGACAAGAAAGGAAAGAGCAGGCCGAACGACAGGCCGAACGTGACAGACAGGAAAAGAAAGACGAACTTGAGAGACAGGAACGACAGGCCGAACGTGACAGACAGGAAAAGAAAGACGAACTTGAGAGACAGGAACGACAGGCCGAACGTGACAGACAGGACAAACAGGCCGAACGCGATCACCAGCTAGAACTAGCTAGGCTACAGGCCGAGAAGGGTACACCTACTCAGGCTAGCGCGCCGACGTTTGTTGCTGACCGTACGAGACTGCCGACGTTCGACGATGACAAAGACGAGCTCGACGACTTTCTACGCCGGTTTGAGCGTATTGCATCTGACCAGAAGTGGGAAGAGGCCACGTGGGCTAGCCGCCTCAGCACTTGCTTAAAGGGACGCGCATTGCAGCTCTACAACGCTTTGGATGACGACGAGGCGAGGGACTATCAGGCACTAAAGAAGGCGTTACTCCAGCGCTTCAACCTGACTGCTGAAGCCTACCGACGACGTCTGCGGAACAGCAAGAGACTGAGCGGCGAGCTGAGTCATCAGTTTGTGGCACGTCTAAATCTTTACCTGCGGCGCTGGGTGGAGATGGCCGAGAAGAACTGGACCGTCGACGACCTTGCCGACCTCATTGTCATGGAACAACTGATGTCCAGCCTGCGACCTGAGGTGGTGACCTTCGTGCAGGAGCACCAGCCAAAGACTACTCAGGAGGCAGCCGACTGGATCAGAGTACACGAGGACGCCCAGGCGATCTCCGGCAAATCTTCAGGCTCACGGCCGGGAAAATCAGGAAATTCAGGTTCTTCAGGACCCAAGGACGGGAAGGACGATCAGGGACACAAGGGATCAAGTTCCAGAACTGACATCCAGTGTTTCTACTGTAACAAGCGGGGCCACGTGAAGAAAGACTGCCATAAGCGACAGGCTGACCAGAAGGGCGTACATTTTGTTGGCAGTGAGGAGTTCAGGGACGTCACGAGCTCATGCACAATTCCACAACTCTGCGTTCCGTGCTCCAGGAAACACTTCCAGCCCCACTGCAACGTCTACGTCAACGGAGTGAAGGGCGAAGGTCTGCGGGACACCGGGGCAGACATGATAGTGGTACGGGCGAGTCTAGTTCCAGCTATGGCCTACACAGGAGACAGCATCAGGGTGAGAATGGCCGAGGCATCTCACGCTTACGACCTGAACACGGCGGTGATCAAGGTCGTAACACCTTTGTTCACGGGGACCATTGTGGCCGTCGTCATGGACGATCCTCCATGCGACCTGCTCATTGGGAACCGTGTCCAGTTTGTGGACGGCGTCACCAGGGAGGTTCCCGTTTATAGGTCTCCCGACGTCATTTCAGTGCTCACGCGGGCACAGGCGGAGCGAGAGGACAAACCTCTCAAACCCCTACCTGCTGCACGAGCTGCCCTGGGGAACGTGACCCCCGCGCTTCTCGCGAAGGCTCAGGATTCTGACCCGACCTTAGCTACTCCTCGGGAGCACGCGAAGTCGGGGAAGGTGAAGCTGAGCGGGAAGCATGGGAAGTCAAAGTTCCTCAGGGAGAAGAAGTTGCTCTACCGTGAGTTTAGCAACAAAAGAGCTTTCAAACAGGTTGTCGTGCCTCGCGAGTTTCGCGAGGGTGTCATGGCAACGGCACACGACTCGATTCTGGGAGGTCATCTTGGCACCAAGAAGACCACGAACCGTGTGTGGCGCCACTTCTATTGGCCAGGCATCTGCACTGATGTCCGACGTTTCTGTGCGTCATGCGATAAGTGCCAGAAGGTGGTTGCCAAAGGAAGGGTGAGGAAGGTCCCCTTAGAGAAGATGCCGCTCATCGACGAACCCTTTCGTCGGGTGGCAGTTGACATCATCGGGCCCATCTTGCCTGCGTCTGAGGACGGAAACAGATACATTTTGACCATGGTGGACTACGCCACTCGATACCCAGAGGCGATCCCTCTGAAATCGATCGAAGCTACGCGAGTAGCTGAGGCACTGGTTACCATGTGGTCCCGGCTGGGAATTCCATCAGAAGTACTCACCGACAGAGGCACGCAGTTCACGGGAGGAGTGATGGCGGAGGCAGCACGACTGCTATCACTGGAGCAGCACTTCACCACTCCTTACCATGCTCAGTGCAACGGACTGGTGGAAAGGTTCAATGGTACCCTGAAAAAACCATGCTGAGGAAACTGGCTCAGGAGAAACCACGCACGTGGGACAGGTACATCCCAGTACTGCTTTTTGCATACCGCGAGGTTCCTCAGGAGAGCTTGGGTTTTTCCCCATTCGAGCTGTTGTACGGCAGACAGGTACGCGGTCCCATGGCTATCCTGCGTCAGGCTTGGACGGACGAAGAAGCCGACGAGGAGGTGCAGACGACAGCGACCTACATTGTAGAACTCAGGAACAGGATTGAAGAGACCTGCAAACTGGCTCAAGAGAACCTGGGAAGAGCAGCACAGCGTTACGCGCGAGGATTGGACCGCAAGGCACGGCCGCGCAGCTTCAAGATTGGAGAACGGGTGTTGCTACTTCTACCTGTCAAACACAACAAGCTACAACTGCAGTGGCAAGGACCTTTTGAGGTGACAGCGAAGGTGGGCCAGAACGACTACAGGATCGTCATGAACGGGAAAGCACGCCTGTACCACGCCAACCTGCTGCGCGCCTACATAGAGAGGACTGCCTACGGGGGAAAGGACAAAGTGACAGAGACAGTGGCCGTCGTGATGGACGAGACAACGGAGGAACAGGGAAGAGGACGTGTACCAGTTTGTCCGCTGGAGGCTAGTGAGGATCACACGGACGTGCACATCTCACCTGATCTTGGGGACGACCAGCAGGCGGACCTGCAAGAGATCCTGAAGGATGCAGCACGGGTCCTTACAGACATACCACTTCAGACGCATCTAGAGGAGTTTACCTTCGACTTGCTGGAGAAACAGCCAGTGAGGACGAAGCAGTATCCCATGCCTCATGCCCAGAAGGAGGTGGTCAGGAAGGAAATCGCCGACATGACGAAGTTGGGCGTCATCGAGCCAGCGAACTCTCCCTACAGTTCACCGATTGTACTTGTGAAGAGGAAGGATGGACGTGTCAGGTTCTGTGTCGACTACCGGAAGCTGAACAAGATTACGGCGTTTGACGCGGAACCCATGCCTGATGTGGACTACCTCTTCAGTCACTTGGCCAAGGCCAAGTACTTTTCCAAACTGGACCTCACCAAGGGATACTGGCAAATTCCGGTTGCCGAGGAAGATCGCCCAAAGACTGCATTCACCACTCCATTCGGCCAGTTCCAGTGGACAGTCATGCCTTTTGGACTACAGAATGCAGGTGCCGTCTTCACTCGCATGATGAGGAAACTTTTGGAACCGTTGAAGCGCGAGGACATCAGCAGTTTCATCGACGATGTGCTGATCGCGACTGAGACATGGACTGAACATCTCGACGCCCTGCGCGACGTGTTCGGAAGGTTGAAGGACGGAAATCTGGGAGCTAAACCGTCCAAGTGCTACTTGGGATTTCGGGAATTGTCTTTCCTGGGTCATGTTGTCGGCGAGGGACTGCTCGTTCCAGAGGACGACAAGATCCAGAAGATTCGGGAGGCGGAGCCACCGCGCACTAAGAAAGAAGTCAGGTCTTTCCTGGGCCTTGCCAGCTTCTACAGACGCTTCATCCCGCACTTCGCCGAAATTGCACTACCACTGACCAACCTTACCAAGAAACTACAACCGACCGTTGTAGTGTGGACTGAGGAATGCAGCTCCGCATTCAACACCTTGAAGAGGCGACTCACCAGTCAGCCTATACTCCGGCTACCAGACCTGAACAAGGACTTCGTGCTGAGGACAGACGCTTCAGGGAAAGGACTTGGGGCAGTGTTGCTTCAGGAGACAGAGGGGTTTTTGCACCCTGTTTGCTTCGCCAGCCGTAAGCTGACCTCGGCTGAGGCAGCATATGCAACGGTTGAACGCGAGTGTCTCGCCATTGTCTGGGGCATCCAGAAGTTCGAAGCGTACCTGTACGGACGACCTTTCTGTCTGGAGATGGACCATCAACCTCTGCAATATCTTCAGGTTGCAATGTTGGCAAACGCCAGACTTATGCGCTGGGCGTTGATTCTCCAACCGTACCAATTCACGGTACGCGTCATTCCGGGCGCCAACAATGTTGGAGCCGATTTTCTCTCTCGGGCTGTAGAGGAGAACATGACTGGGAGCGAAACCGAGGTTTCGTCTTGAAGAGGGGAGGTGTTTCACGATCTAGTGACATAGACCAAGAAAGTGTCACTCAGTAGGGTGCCTTCTCTTGGTCAGTTGCGACTGAAAGCGCCTGTGCGTGAGTCGGGGCTATGCAGCAGAGTTTTGCTGACAGCGCGACCACGGATGGTTTGTGCCGCACGGTTTTTTCGGGGATAATTTTGCTTGGCGAGGCAGAATTGTCGATAGCTGAACTTGATATGTGACAAGGTCAGTCACGTGTTATTGTCTAGGTGGTCTGTGAGAGACACAAGGACGGCGCACTTGACACTCAGCGGCAGAAGAAGAAGGATCGAATACGACGGTTTCTAGAGTATGATGGATTTCACCGAATAGAATATTCGGCACTCTAGGGGAACTTCCACGAGTTATCACCTTCTCACTGCCACATGTTTTGCTGAGGACGAGTCGTCAAATCTTTCCTTCGTCGTGCGATGGTCTTCGCATAAGTATTCGACAAGGGGTTTCTGGATGTTGTTGTCACTGTTGACGAACAGAGGCCATTCCAGGGAGGAAGCGGGTTTTGCTTCCATGAGAGTGCTACATTCATAGGCTGTTTGAGGTAATAAATCATTATTTAACGCTGTTGACGAGTCTGTGTTTGTGGAATGAAATACTCTCTGTTGTTCTCTCCAGGTTAGCGCATAATTTGCTCTCTGTGACGCTAAAATACTAATCTGTATATGGTTTTTGCAGATAGGGAGAGAAAGACGAAAAGACGGCTGTTTTGTTGTTGTGAAAAGTCCATTAATTTTGTGCAGGCCCACGTGCTCGATGAGATATGTAAAGATGACATGTTTAAAGGTGGAGGGTGAGGGGTAGCTGACATGTTTAGTGCACCGATGCTTTCTGTTTGCAGCCTTCGTTTTCCTAACTTCTGTTCGGCTGCCTTCTGGGGGACCACGCTAACCAGCACACCGGCTAACCAGCGAACCGGCTAACCAGCTAACCAGCGAACCGGCTAACCAGCTAACCAGCGACTGGGTGCGGCGCCTGATGCCTCCACAGTTCCCTGCTTCGTCACCACGCTAAACAGCACTTCATTCGACGGAGCAGTTGTGGAGGCTAAAAGACTAATTACAGGACGTCCACCCAGTGGCGAAAGAAAGCTAAGTGCACCATGTCTTATGCACCCCGTTGACCACCGTTGTTATTTTTGCTATCTGTGATTATACTCGAGTAGTGACGACGTGGGGTGTGTGACACCTGCATGAACTAGCACTTTTGGAGCAGAACAGTCGTATTTTCTTATCTTTACACGGGATCAGCGTGTTACTATAATTTTCTATATTCTAACTGGCATTTTGTCAGTGACCATTGGTTTTTTACATTTTGTGAACGTAAAAGAAAATATTTTGAGTGAAGTCTCGAGGGAGGTGGCGAGTTTCTACATAAACAGGCGTCTGAAACTTATACTTTTGTTGTCTCTATTTAATTGTATGACTGCGAGAGTGGATCGTGGTGTGGTTAGTTAGTTAGTAGTAACTAACCGTTTCATAATCACCTTAAGTGATATATTGAAACGTGACAAGGGGGGAATCGAGACCAGGGTCGTGGTGTATGTGTGTGTCTGTCTGTCTGTGTGTGTGTGTAGAGCGATTCAGACTAAACTACTTGACCGATCTTTATGAAATTTGACATGAGAGTTCCTGGGTATGATATCCTCAGACGTTTTTTTCCATTTTTTGGATAAATGTCTTCGATGACGTAATATCCGGCTTTTCGTGAAAGTTGAGGCGGCACTGTCACGCTCTCATTTTTCAACCAAATTGGTTGAAATTTTGGTCAAGTAATCTCCGACGAAGCCCGGACTTCGGTATTGCATTTCAGCTTGGTGGCTTAAAAATTAATTAATGACTTTGGTCATTAAAAATCTGAAAATTGTTAAAAAAAAAACAACCTTTTTTATAAAACGATCCAAATTTACGCTCATCTTATTCTCCATCATTTTCTGATTCCAAAAACATATAAACAGGTTATATTTGGATTAAAAACAAGCTCTGAAAATTAAAAATATAAAAATTATGATCAAAATTAAATTTTCGAAATCAATTTAAAAACACTTTCATCTTATTCCTTGTCGGTTCCTGATTCCAAAAACATATAGATATGATATGTTTGGATTGAAAACACGCTCAGAAAGTTAAAACAAGTCGCGTAAGGCGAAAATACAATATTTAGTCAAGTAGCTGCCATTTTTCAGCAAGACCGTATACTCGTAGCATCGTCAGTCCACCGCTCATGGCAAAGGCAGTGAAATTGACAAGAAGAGCGGGGTAGTACTTGCGCTAAGAAGGATAGCACGCTTTTCTGTACCTCTCTTTGTTTTAACTTTCTGAGCGTGTTTTTAATCCAAACATATCATATCTATATGTTTTTGGAATCAGGAACCGACAAGGAATAAGATGAAAGTGTTTTTAATTTTGATAATAATTTTTATATATTTAATTTTCAGAGCTTGTTTTTAATCCGAATATAACATATTTATATGTTTTTGGAATCAGCAAATGATGGAGAATAAGATAAACGTAAATTTGGATCGTTTTATAAATTTTTATTTTTTTTTACAATTTTCAGATTTTTAATGACCAAAGTCATTTATTAATTTTTAAGCCACCAAGCTGAAATGCAATACCGAAGTCCGGGCTTCGTCGAAGATTACTTGACCAAAATTTCAACCAATTTGGTTGAAAAATGAGGGCGTGACAGTGCCGCCTCAACTTTCACGAAAAGCCGGATATGACGTCATCAAAGACATTTATCAAAAAAATGAAAAAAACGTTCGGGGATTTCATACCCAGGAACTCTCATGTCAAATGTCATAAAGATCGGTCCAGTAGTTTAGTCTGAATCGCTCTACACACACACACACACACACACACACACACACACACACACACACACACACACACACACACGCACATACACCACGACCCTCGTTTCGATTCCCCCTCGATGTTAAAATATTTAGTCAAAACTTGACTAAATATAACGAAGAGAGGTACAGAAAAGCGTGCTATGCAGCATAGCGTAACCACTACCCCGCTCTTCTTGTCAATTTCACTGCCTTTGCCGTGAGCGGTGGACTGATGATGCTACGAGTATACGGTCTTGCTGCGTTGCATTGCGTTCAGTTTCATTCTGTGAGTTCGACAGCTACTTGACTAAATGTTGTATTTTCGCCTTACGCGACTTGTTTATGTTTATACTCGACCATAATTTGATGTTTTATTTGTTTAATACTTTGATGAGATACTGTTCATTTTAGGTATGAAATGATAGCATGTGCATGTATGTAGGTATGCGAACGCACGCTCGCGCGCGCGAGCGTGTATGTGTGTATATGTGTGCGTGTGTGTGTGTGTGTGTGTGTGTGTGTGTGTGTGTGTGTGTGTGTGTGTGTGTGTGTCTGTGTGTGTGTCTCTGTGTGTCTGTGTGTGTGTGTCTCTGTGTGTCTGTGTGTCTGTGTGTGTGTGTGTCTCTGTGTGTCTGTGTGTGTGTCTCTGTGTGTCTGTGTGTGTGTCTCTGTGTGTCTCTGTGTGTCTCTGTGTGTCTGTGTGTCTGTGTGTGTGCATTCGCTTATTCATTATTCTGGCTGTTTCAAAGTGCACGTGTGCTAGTTTGTGCGTTCGTGTTTAAATGTGTGAGATAGGCCCTACATATCCAAATTTCAAAATCCTTCTGCCATTATAATTTAGAATCTTCCATTATACTGGATTAAGCGCCTGCAATGTGTTACCATCAAGATGGAAGGGCCGTTGAGGAAAGTTCTCCGAATGCCATGGTGCCAGAGTGGGTCAGACCGCGCCAGGAGGTCTGGAGCGGCTTCCCATATCCCATGTGTCTGGATTCATGTTGCAGCACAGTAGGGAAGCTTTCATGTTGCAGCACGGTAGGGAAGCTTTCATGTTGCAGCACAGTAGGGAAGCTTTCATGTTGCAGCACAGTAGGGAAGCTTTCATGTTGCAGCACGGTAGGGAAGCTTTCATGTTGCAGCACAGTAGGGAAGCTTTCATGTTGCAGCACGGTAGAGAACCTTTCATGTTGCAGCACAGTAGGGAAGCTTTCATGTTGCAGCACGGTAGGGAAGCTTTCATGTTGCAGCACAGTAGGCAAGCTTTCATGTTGCAGCACAGTAGGGAAGCTTTCATGTTGCAGCACAGTAGGCAAGCTTTCATGTTGCAGCACAGTAGGGAACCTTTCATGTTGCAGCACAGTAGGCAAGCTTTCATGTTGCAGCACAGTAGGGAAGCTTTCATGTTGCAGCACAGTAGGGAAGCTTTCATGTTGCAGCACGGTAGGGAAGCTTTCATGTTGCAGCACAGTAGGCAAGCTTTCATGTTGCAGCACAGTAGGCAAGCTTTCATGTTGCAGCACAGTAGGCAAGCTTTCATGTTGCAGCACAGTAGGGAACCTTTCATGTTGCAGCACAGTAGAGAAGCTTTCATGTTGCAGCACAGTAGGGAAGCTTTCATGTTGCAGCACGGTAGGCAAGCTTTCATGTTGCAGCACGGTAGGGAAGCTTTCATGTTACAGCACAGTAGGCAAGCTTTCATGTTGCAGCACAGTAGAGAAGCTTTCATGTTGCAGCACAGTAGAGAAGCTTTCATGTTGCAGCACAGTGGGGAAGCTTTCATGTTGCAGCACAGTAGGGAAGCTTTCATGTTGCAGCACGGTAGGGAAGCTTTCATGTTGCAGCACAGTAGGGAAGCTTTCATGTTGCAGCACGGTAGAGAACCTTTCATGTTGCAGCACAGTAGGGAAGCTTTCATGTTGCAGCACAGTAGGCAAGCTTTCATGTTGCAGCACAGTAGGCAAGCTTTCATGTTGCAGCACAGTAGGGAACCTTTCATGTTGCAGCACATTAGGGAACCTTTCATGTTGCAGCACAGTAGGGAACCTTTCATGTTGCAGCACAGTAGGGAACCTTTCATGTTGCAGCACATTAGGGAACCTTTCATGTTGCAGCACAGTAGGGAACCTTTCATGTTGCAGCACAGTAGGGAACCTTTCATGTTGCAGCACAGTAGGGAACCTTTCATGTTGCAGCACAGTAGGGAACCTTTCATGTTGCAGCACAGTAGGCAAGCTTTCATGTTGCAGCACAGTAGGGAAGCTTTCATGTTGCAGCACAGTAGGCAAGCTTTCATGTTGCAGCACAGTAGGCAAGCTTTCATGTTGCAGCACAGTAGGCAAGCTTTCATGTTGCAGCACAGTAGGCAAGCTTTCATGTTGCAGCACAGTAGGCAAGCTTTCATGTTGCAGCACAGTAGGCAAGCTTTCATGTTGCAGCACAGTAGGCAAGCTTTCATGTTGCAGCACAGTAGGGAAGCTTTCATGTTGCAGCACGGTAGGCAAGCTTTCATGTTGCAGCATAGTAGGCAAGCTTTCATGTTACAGCACAGTAGGCAAGCTTTCATGTTGCAGCACAGTAGAGAAGCTTTCATGTTGCAGCACAGTAGAGAAGCTTTCATGTTGCAGCACAGTAGGGAAGCTTTCATGTTGCAGCACAGTAGGGAAGCTTTCATGTTGCAGCACAGTAGGCAAGCTTTCATGTTGCAGCACGGTAGGCAAGCTTTCATGTTGCAGCACGGTAGGGAAGCTTTCATGTTGCAGCACAGTAGGGAAGCTTTCATGTTGCAGCACGGTAGAGAAGCTTTCATGTTGCAGCACAGTAGGGAAGCTTTCATGTTGCAGCACAGTAGGGAAGCTTTCATGTTGCAGCACAGTAGGGAAGCTTTCATGTTGCAGCACAGTAGGGAAGCTTTCATGTTGCAGCACAGTAGGCAAGCTTTCATGTTGCAGCACAGTAGGCAAGCTTTCATGTTGCAGCACAGTAGGCAAGCTTTCATGTTGCAGCACAGTAGGGAACCTTTCATGTTGCAGCACATTAGGGAACCTTTCATGTTGCAGCACAGTAGGGAACCTTTCATGTTGCAGCACAGTAGAGAAGCTTTCATGTTGCAGCACAGTAGGGAACCTTTCATGTTGCAGCACAGTAGGGAACCTTTCATGTTGCAGCACAGTAGGGAACCTTTCATGTTGCAGCACAGTAGGGAAGCTTTCATGTTGCAGCACGGTAGGGAAGCTTTCATGTTGCAGCACAGTAGGCAAGCTTTCATGTTGCAGCACAGTAGGCAAGCTTTCATGTTGCAGCACAGTAGGCAAGCTTTCATGTTGCAGCACAGTAGGCAAGCTTTCATGTTGCAGCACAGTAGAGAAGCTTTCATGTTGCAGCACAGTAGGGAAGCTTTCATGTTGCAGCACGGTAGGCAAGCTTTCATGTTGCAGCACAGTAGGCAAGCTTTCATGTTACAGCACAGTAGGCAAGCTTTCATGTTGCAGCACAGTAGAGAAGCTTTCATGTTGCAGCACAGTAGAGAAGCTTTCATGTTGCAGCACAGTGGGGAAGCTTTCATGTTGCAGCACAGTAGGGAAGCTTTCATGTTGCAGCACAGTAGGGAAGCTTTCATGTTGCAGCACAGTAGGCAAGCTTTCATGTTGCAGCACGGTAGGGAAGCTTTCATGTTGCAGCACGGTAGGGAAGCTTTCATGTTGCAGCACAGTAGGGAAGCTTTCATGTTGCAGCACGGTAGGGAAGCTTTCATGTTGCAGCACAGTAGGGAAGCTTTCATGTTGCAGCACGGTAGGGAAGCTTTCATGTTGCAACACGGTAGGGAAGCTTTCATGTTGCAGCACAGTAGGGAAGCTTTCATGTTGCAGCACAGTAGGCAAGCTTTCATGTTGCAGCACAGTAGGCAAGCTTTCATTATGCAGCACAGTAGGCAAGCTTTCATTATGCAGCACAGTAGGGAACCTTTCATGTTGCAGCACATTAGGGAACCTTTCATGTTGCAGCACAGTAGGGAACCTTTCATGTTGCAGCACAGTAGAGAAGCTTTCATGTTGCAGCACAGTAGGGAGCCTTTCATGTTGCAGCACATTAGGGAACCTTTCATGTTGCAGCACAGTAGGGAACCTTTCATGTTGCAGCACAGTAGGGAACCTTTCATGTTGCAGCACAGTGGGTAAGCTTTCATGTTGCAGCACAGTAGGGAAGCTTTCATGTTGCAGCACAGTAGGGAAGCTTTCATGTTGCAGCACAGTAGGGAAGCTTTCATGTTGCAGCACAGTAGGGAAGCTTTCATGTTGCAGCACGGTAGGGAAGCTTTCATGTTGCAGCACGGTAGGGAAGCTTTCATGTTGCAGCACAGTAGGAAAGCTTTCATGTTGCAGCACGGTAGGGAAGCTTTCATGTTGCAGCACAGTAGGAAAGCTTTCATGTTGCAGCACAGTAGGGAAGCTTTCATGTTGCAGCACGGTAGGGAAGCTTTCATGTTGCAGCACGGTAGGGAAGTTTTCATGTTGCAGCACAGTAGGAAAGCTTTCATGTTGCAGCACAGTAGGGAACCTTTCATGTTGCAGCACATTAGGGAACCTTTCATGTTGCAGCACAGTAGGGAACCTTTCATGTTGCAGCACAGTAGAGAAGCTTTCATGTTGCAGCACAGTAGGGAACCTTTCATGTTGCAGCACATTAGGGAACCTTTCATGTTGCAGCACAGTAGGGAACCTTTCATGTTGCAGCACAGTAGGGAACCTTTCATGTTGCAGCACAGTAGGGAACCTTTCATGTTGCAGCACAGTAGGGAACCTTTCATGTTGCAGCACAGTAGGGAACCTTTCATGTTGCAGCACAGTGGGGAAGCTTTCATGTTGCAGCACAGTAGGGAAGCTTTCATGTTGCAGCACAGTAGGGAAGCTTTCATGTTGCAGCACGGTAGGGAAGCTTTCATGTTGCAGCACGGTAGGGAAGCTTTCATGTTGCAGCACGGTAGGGAAGCTTTCATGTTGCAGCACATTAGGGAACCTTTCATGTTGCAGCACAGTAGAGAACCTTTCATGTTGCAGCACAGTAGGGAAGCTTTCATGTTGCAGCACAGTAGGGAAGCTTTCATGTTGCAGCACGGTAGAGAACCTTTCATGTTGCAGCACAGTAGGGAAGCTTTCATGTTGCAGCACAGTAGGGAAGCTTTCATGTTGCAGCACAGTAGGGAAGCTTTCATGGTGTCTTTGTAGCGGGTCCCTTGTTCTCCGTGGCATTGCTTACCCGACAACAGCTCGCCATCAAACAGTCTTCAGCAGACGTTCGTCAAGCCTGTCCTTAACTTGACGAAATCGACTACACAAAGTATATTTCAAGAAGCTAGACGCACGAAGCTTTCGGTGAAAAGACTTCGCGAAGTCGACTTCGTGCTCAATGTAGGACCCCGTAATGCACACAACGTGCTCAATGTAGGACCCCGTAATGCACACAACGTGCTCAATGTAGGACCCCGTAATGCATACACCGCGCATGCCCAGCTTTTCATTGTTGTCAGCTTTGGAGCATTGCGAGCACTGAGCACTTCGGAAGTGGAATGAGTTCGGTTGCTTTGCGTGGCGACTGTATACTGTCCAAGTCTCACAGCGGTGAAGGGGGGGAACTACTGCACGGTACACCTGCGTTGTCTGCATAGAGTGATTCCTCTTCGTTGAGAGACTGAAAGCTGCGCTCGCTACTATGTAAACACACACACGCACACACTCACACACGCGCTCTCCCTCTCTCTCACTCACACACACACACACTAACACTAACACACATACACACACACACACACACACTATCATACACACACATGCACACACACACACCACACACACACACACACACACACACACACACACACATAAATGTCTCTAAGGACATGGATAGTTGCTATTTCAGATATTTAGTGGCCGATTCGTCCTGTATGCAAATAAACTAAAAAAGAAACCCTATAATACTGTGAAGGTTTTAAATTGCAAAAACAGTGTATGCATACGTGTTTGTCTTTTCAGATAATGTTGTCTTCTTTCGAGTTAGTTCAATCAGCTTACTTTACATCAGGTTTCTGCAAAGGTCATCACAGTCAAATCAAACAATGACTAGGCTATACTAGGTCATCACAGTCAAATCAAACAATGACTAGGCTATACTAGGTCATCACAGTCAAATCAAACAATGACTAGGCTATACTAGGTCATCACAGTCAAATCAAACAATGACTAGGCTATACTAGGTCGTCACCTTTGGGAATCGCTTAGAATAATTACACCTCGTGTTTTCCCATGTACTGTCCCGTAGTATTTTCCTCCGTACCTAATGTGTGTGTGTGTGTGTGTGTGTGTGTGTGTGTGTGTGTGTGTGTGTGGATGCGTGCGTGCGTGCGTGCGTGCGTGTATGTGTGTGTATATATTTATTATATTGATCATGTATATAATTATGTATTATATTTGCGTGTGAGTGTGTGCGCGCGCCTGTGTATAATCTTGCATTTAGTTGTAACACACACACACACACAACACACACACACACACACACACACACACACACACACACACACTAACACTAACACTAACACACACACACACACACATACACACACACACACATACACATACACATACACACACACACACAAACACACGCACGCATCCACACACGCATCCCAGGAGAGTGACAGTAATTCCTAACTGAAATAGGCAGTGCTCCACACGTCCAGGAATTTTTCAATGCCTTTACATACATTGATATATCTCCTGAATGTTCGGCTGGTTCAAAAGATACAATTACACACACACACACACACACACACACACCACACCACACCACACATGCATACACACACATACACACACACACACATACACACACTCACGCCACACTCACACACACATACACACACACACACACATACACACATACCCACGCGCGCGCGGGCACGCGCCACACATAGTACACACGTGTGCCACACATGCCACACATAATATATCACACACACACACACACACACACACACACACACACACACTCACACACACACTCACACACCACACACACACACACACACACACACTCATACACACACACATACACACACACATACAAACACACATACATACACACACACACATACACACACACACACACACACACACACACACACACACACACACACACACACACAAACTAAAATGTCTCCCGGGAGGGGGCCATCTGCTATTTAGATATGTAATGCTTCAGTCGTC
Organism: Littorina saxatilis; assembly: GCF_037325665.1. NCBI lineage: Eukaryota > Metazoa > Mollusca > Gastropoda > Littorinimorpha > Littorinidae > Littorina > Littorina saxatilis. Next base: position 69,147,961 of record NC_090248.1, on the reverse strand, counting down.
CTGTTTGCAGTTAGACAAAACAAAAACAAATCTAATTTACAGAATCAATAATAACCATGAAATGTGTTGTTTTGATCTTTGGTGAAAGGGAGTTTATCTATTTTCTTACGGTGTTTGCCACGTTAAGCTCATTTAAATATTATTTCGTAATATTTTTTGCGTTGTGAGTTACAGGGTTTGAAACTATAAAATGGCAGGAGATATAGAATGAACGCTCAAAGGTCCATTCTCGCTCGCGTAGGTACTGTCAGGCTGAGGGGCTAGTGGTGGACGTGTAAATGTTTTCGATTTTTAATGAACAAACTCATCATTCAATTGTTAAGCTACCAGGCAAAAATGGAACCCCATAGTCCGGGCTTTGTCGAAATTTGATCGAAAAATGAGGGCGTGACAGTGCAGTGCCTCGACTTTCATTAAAAGCCGGATATGACGTCATCAAAGACATGTATCGAAAAAAGGACAAAATGGTCTGGGGATCTCATCTAAACAGAGAAAGTCAGCCCGTTGAATGTATGCATTTGTGTCCATGCGATAGAAATAGAATGCGCTTGGCCCACGTAGCATGCTGGGCAGACGCGAGATGGTGCGCATGGTTCATGACAGGGGCCTCGTATAGTAGGGCTACCGTCTGCTTCTGTGACTGTAGCGTTGTTATCACGTTTGAGCCATGTGACTTCTGTGACTGTAGCGTTGTTATCACATTTGAGCCATGTGACTTAGGTCGCAAAAACAGAAGCAGTGCTGCTTATATTTTCTCTATCAATAACCAAATCATTTGACTCATAGTGATAAGCAACGCGTGGCTTGATGGTCTCTATATCAAGAATATGTATAGGAAAAAGAACCTAAGGGTTACATCAAAACATGAGACCCTTGTGACAGAAATAGTTGATCCGAAAAGTGTGGCAGATAACCAGGTTGGGTGACTTTAAGTTGGGTGACTTTAAGTTGGGTGACTTTAAGTTTAAGTTGGGTGACTTTAAGTTGGGTGACTTTAAGTTGGGTGACTTTAAGTTGGTGCCTTTAAGTTGGCGCCTTTAAGTTGGGTGCCGTTAAGTTGGTGCCTTTGAGTTGGTGCCTTTAATTTGGTACCGTTAAGTTGAAGCCTTTAAGTTGGTGCCTTTAAGTTGGTGCCATTAAGTTGGTGCCTTTAAGTTGGTGCCGTTAAGTTGGTGCTGTTAAGTTGGTTCTGTTGTGTAGGTGCTGTTAAGATAGTGCCGTTAAGTTGGTGCCTTTAAGGTTGTGCCGTTATGTTGGTGCTGTTAAGTTGGTGCCGTTAAGTTGGTGCCGTTATGTTGGTGCCGTTAAGTTGGTGCCGTTATGTTGGTGCCGTTAAGTTGGTGCTGTTGTGTTGGTGCCATTAAGTTGGTGCCTTTAAGTTGGTGCCGTTAAGTTGGTGCTGTTAAGTTGGTGCTGTTGTGTTGGTGCTGTTAAGTTGGTGCTGTTGTGTTGGTGCTGTTAAGTTAGTGCCGTTAAGTTGGTGCCGTTAAGTTGGTGCTGTTAAGTTGGTGCTGTTAAGTTGGTGCTGTTACGTTGGTGCTGTTAAGTTGGTGCCGTTAAGTTGGTGCCTTTAAGTTGGTGCCGTTATGTTGGTGCCTTTAAGTTGGTGCTGTTAAGTTGGTGCTGTTAAGTTGGTGCTGTTAAGTTGGTTCTGTTGTGTAGGTGCTGTTAAGATAGTGCCGTTAAGTTGGTGCCTTTAAGTTGGTGCCGTTATGTTGGTGCTGTTAAGTTGGTGCCGTTAAGTTGGTGCCGTTATGTTGGTGCCGTTAAGTTGGTGCCGTTATGTTGGTGCCGTTAAGTTGGTGCTGTTGTGTTGGTGCCATTAAGTTGGTGCCTTTAAGTTGGTGCCGTTAAGTTGGTGCTGTTAAGTTGGTGCTGTTGTGTTGGTGCTGTTGAGTTGGTGCTGTTGTGTTGGTGCTGTTAAGTTAGTGCCGTTAAGTTGGTGCCGTTAAGTTGGTGCTGTTAAGTTGGTGCTGTTAAGTTGGTGCTGTTACGTTGGTGCTGTTAAGTTGGTGCCGTTAAGTTGGTGCCTTTAAGTTGGTGCCGTTATGTTGGTGCCTTTAAGTTGGTGCCGTTAAGTTGGTGCCGTTAAGTTGGTGCCTTTAAGTTGGTGCCGTTAAGTTGGTGTCTTTAAGTTGGTGCCGTTAAGTTGGTGCCGTTATGTTGGTGCCTTTAAGTTGGTGCCGTTAAGTTGGTGTCTTTAAGTTGGCGCCGTTAAGTTGGTGCCGTTATGTTGGTGCTGTTAAGTTGGTGCCGTTATGTTGGTGCCGTTAAGTTGGTGCTGTTGTGTTGGTGCCATTTAGTTGGTGCCTTTAAGTTGGTGCCGTTAAGTTGGTGCTGTTAAGTTGGTGCTGTTGTGTTGGTGCTGTTAAGTTGGTGCTGTTGTGTTGGTGCTGTTAAGTTAGTGCCGTTAAGTTGGTGCCGTTAAGTTGGTGCTGTTAAGTTGGTGCTGTTAAGTTGGTGCTGTTAAGTTGGTGCCGTTAAGTTGGTGCCTTTAAGTTGGTGCCGTTATGTTGGTGCCTTTAAGTTGGTGCCGTTAAGTTGGTGCCGTTAAGTTGGTGCCTTTAAGTTGGTGCCGTTAAGTTGGTGCCTTTAAGTTGGTGCCGTTAAGTTGGTGCCGTTATGTTGGTGCTGTTAAGTTGGTGCTGTTATGTTGATGCTGTTAAGTTGGTGCTGTTAAGTTGGTGATGTTATGTTGGTGCCGTTAAAGGCACAGTAAGCCTCCTGTAAACCATCACAGATACTGTCAGGCTTTTACACACAGTACAAACACCCTTCCATTTGAAAGCTTACCAAACAGGAACATCCTTGGTGCCCTACGTAAAGAGGGAGCAATTTTCAAAGAATTTATTTAAGTTGGTGCTGTTAAGTTGGTGCTGTTGTGTTGGTGCTGTTAAGTTGGTGCTGTTGTGTTGGTGCTGTTAAGTTAGTGCCGTTAAGTTGGTGCCGTTAAGTTGGTGCTGTTAAGTTGGTGCTGTTAAGTTGGTGCTGTTAAGTTGGTGCCGTTAAGTTGGTGCCGTTATGTTGGTGCCTTTAAGTTGGTGCCGTTAAGTTGGTGCCGTTAAGTTGGTGCTGTTGTGTTGGTGCCATTAAGTTGGTGCCTTTAAGTTGGTGCCGTTAAGTTCGTGCTGTTAAGTTGGTGCTGTTGTGTTGGTACTGTTAAGTTGGTGCTGTTGTGTTGGTGCTGTTAAGTTAGTGCCGTTAAGTTGGTGCCGTTAAGTTGGTGCTGTTAAGTTGGTGCTGTTAAGTTGGTGCTGTTAAGTTGGTGCTGTTAAGTTGGTGCTGTTAAGTTGGTGCCGTTAAGTTGGTGCCTTTAAGTTGGTGCCGTCATGTTGGTGCCTTTAAGTTGGTGCCTTTAAGTTGGTGCCGTTAAGTTGGTGCCTTTAAGTTGGTGCCGTTAAGTTGGTGCCGTTATGTTGGTGCTGTTAAGTTGGTGCTGTTATGTTGATGCTGTTAAGTTGGTGCTGTTAAGTTGGTGATGTTATGTTGGTGCCGTTAAAGGCACAGTAAGCCTCCGGTAAACCATCACAGATACTGTCAGGCTTTTACACACAGTACAAACACCCTTCCATTTGAAAGCTCACCAAACAGGAACATCCTTGGTGCCCTACGTAAAGAGCGAGCAATTTTCAAAGAATTTATTTTTGCGTGGTTTATCTTACCCCTGAGCCATCGTGAACCCGTGTGATCCAGTTTCCCTTTTTCACAATGCAGTCGTCAGTTTGCAATTTGAATGCGGCCCGCTGTGAGCTTATCTGCAATAGCACGTTATTATGTACCTCTGACTTGTCACGAAACAAACGAATGTGGTTCATAAGAACTCGAGCGATGGCTTTTGACTGCCTATAAACCGTCGTCTGCTACGAAAACCACGACCTTGCGTGACCCTGCTTCCGGGCTTTTCTTTTTTCAAACTTTCAAAACTTCGAATTGTACTGATCTTGTCTTGATGAAAAAATAATTCTTTTATGATTTAAGAATGTTTGTGTAACAAGCTGTCAATTTATTATTTAGATTTTAAAAGTTAGGTCTAGCGTCAAAACGCACAACGGCTATTGCCAGTTGAAGGGAAGTAACTCATTTTTGACCTGAGTTCAGGATGGGTCCGATTGAGATGGTCTCAATCCGAAAAAAATTAATTCTTTGAAAATTGCTCGCTCTTTACGTAGGGCACCTAGGATGCTCCCGTTCGGTGAGTGTTCAAATGGAAGGGTGTTTGTACTGTGTGTAAAAGCCTGACAGTATCTGTGATGGTTTACGGGAGGCGTACTGTGCCTTTAAGTTGATGCTGTTAAGTTGGTGCTGTTAAGTTGGTGCTGTTGTGTTGGTGCTGTTAAGTTAGTGCCGTTAAGTTGGTGCTGTTAAGTTGGTGCCGTTAAGTTGGTGCCGTTATGTTGGTGCCGTTAAGTTGGTGCCGTTATGTTGGTGCCGTTAAGTTGGTGCTGTTGTGTTGGTGCCATTAAGTTGGTGCCTTTAAGTTGGTGCCGTTAAGTTGGTGCCGTTAAGTTGGTGCTGTTAAGTTGGTGCTGTTGTGTTGGTGCTGTTAAGTTAGTGCCGTTAAGTTGGTGCCGTTAAGTTGGTGCTGTTAAGTTGGTGCTGTTAAGTTGGTGCTGTTAAGTTGGTGCTGTTAAGTTGGTGCCGTTAAGTTGGTGCCTTTAAGTTGGTGCCGTTATGTTGGTGCCTTTAAGTTGGTGCCGTTAAGTTGGTGCCGTTAAGTTGGTGCCTTTAAGTTGGTGCCGTTAAGTTGGTGCCTTTAAGTTGGTGCCGTTAAGTTGGTGCTGTTATGTTGATGCTGTTAAGTTGGTGCTGTTAAGTTGGTGATGTTATGTTGGTGCCGTTAAAGGCACAGTAAGCCTCCGGTAAACCATCACAGATACTGTCAGGCTTTTACACACAGTACAAACACCCTTCCATTTGAAAGCTCACCAAACAGGAACATCCTTGGTGCCCTACGTAAAGAGCGAGCAATTTTCAAAGAATTTATTTTTGCGTGGTTTATCTTACCCCTGAGCCATCGTGAACCCGTGTGATCCAGTTTCCCTTTTTCACAATGCAGTCGTCAGTTTGCAATTTGAATGCGGCCCGCTGTGAGCTTATCTGCAATAGCACGTTATTATGTACCTCTGACTTGTCACGAAACAAACGAATGTGGTTCATAAGAACTCGAGCGATGGTTTTTGACTGCCTATAAACCGTCGTCTGCTACGAAAACCACGTGCACGACCTTGCGTGACCCTGCTTCCGGGCTTTTCTTTTTTCAAACTTTCAAAACTTCGAATTGTACTGATCTTGTCTTGATGAAAAAATAATTCTTTTATGATTTAAGAATGTTTGTGTAACAAGCTGTCAATTTATTATTTAGATTTTAAAAGTTAGGTCTAGCGTCAAAACGCACAACGGCTATTGCCAGTTGAAGGGAAGTAACTCATTTTTGACCTGAGTTCAGGATGGGTCCGATTGAGATGGTCTCAATCCGAAAAATTATTTCTTTGAAAATTGCTCGCTCTTTACGTAGGGCACCTAGGATGCTCCCGTTCGGTGAGTGTTCAAATGGAAGGGTGTTTGTACTGTGTGTAAAAGCCTGACAGTATCTGTGATGGTTTACGGGAGGCGTACTGTGCCTTTAAGTTGGTGCTGTTGTGTTGGTGCTGTTAAGTTAGTGCCGTTAAGTTGGTGCTGTTAAGTTGGTGCCGTTAAGTTGGTGCCGTTATGTTGGTGCCGTTAAGTTGGTGCCGTTATGTTGGTGCCGTTAAGTTGGTGCCGTTATGTTGGTGCCGTTAAGTTGGTGCTGTTGTGTTGGTGCCATTAAGTTGGTGCCTTTAAGTTGGTGCCGTTAAGTTGGTGCTGTTAAGTTGGTGCTGTTGTGTTGGTGCTGTTAAGTTAGTGCCGTTAAGTTGGTGCTGTTAAGTTGGTGCTGTTAAGTTGGTGCTGTTAAGTTGGTGCTGTTAAGTTGGTGCCGTTAAGTTGGTGCCTTTAAGTTGGTGCCGTTATGTTGGTGCCTTTAAGTTGGTGCCGTTAAGTTGGTGCCGTTAAGTTGGTGCCTTTAAGTTGGTGCCTTTAAGTTGGTGCCGTTAAGTTGGTGCCGTTAAGTTGGTGCTGTTAAGTTGGTGATGTTATGTTGGTGCCGTTAAAGGCACAGTAAGCCTCCGGTAAACCATCACAGATACTGTCAGGCTTTTACACACAGTACAAACACCCTTCCATTTGAAAGCTCACCAAACAGGAACATCCTTGGTGCCCTACGTAAAGAGCGAGCAATTTTCAAAGAATTTATTTTTGCGTGGTTTATCTTACCCCTGAGCCATCGTGAACCCGTGTGATCCAGTTTCCCTTTTTCACAATGCAGTCGTCAGTTTGCAATTTGAATGCGGCCCGCTGTGAGCTTATCTGCAATAGCACGTTATTATGTACCTCTGACTTGTCACGAAACAAACGAATGTGGTTCATAAGAACTCGAGCGATGGCTTTTGACTGCCTATAAACCGTCGTCTGCTACGAAAACCACGACCTTGCGTGACCCTGCTTCCGGGCTTTTCTTTTTTCAAACTTTCAAAACTTCGAATTGTACTGATCTTGTCTTGATGAAAAAATAATTCTTTTATGATTTAAGAATGTTTGTGTAACAAGCTGTCAATTTATTATTTAGATTTTAAAAGTTAGGTCTAGCGTCAAAACGCACAACGGCTATTGCCAGTTGAAGGGAAGTAACTCATTTTTGACCTGAGTTCAGGATGGGTCCGATTGAGATGGTCTCAATCCGAAAAATTAATTCTTTGAAAATTGCTCGCTCTTTACGTAGGGCACCTAGGATGCTCCCGTTCGGTGAGTGTTCAAATGGAAGGGTGTTTGTACTGTGTGTAAAAGCCTGACAGTATCTGTGATGGTTTACGGGAGGCGTACTGTGCCTTTAAGTTGATGCTGTTAAGTTGGTGCTGTTAAGTTGGTGATGTTATGTTGGTGCCGTTAAGTTGGTGCTGTTATGTTGGTGCTGTTAACTTGATGCCGTTAAGTTGGTGCTGTTATGTTGGTGCCGTTATGTTTGTGCCGTTATGTTGGTGCCTTTAAGTTGGTTTTAACCAGTTTTTCTTCAGTTGCATAAATACAAAGCCATAATTGAATTTTATCATAAAGGAGCACAACAAGATTAACTTATATCAATGTGCTCTTGGAGACAAACGCCAATCCTTGTAAAATGCATCCAGCGTATTATTTATAGCTGCGTTGTATTTTTCACAGATAAATCTTTGAGATTTCTACTAAATGTCTGAAAATGATTTTTGTTCATTTTGGAAATATAGATTTGGTGTTTGGCACAAATTACTAACACATCAAAAACTTTATCGGTGACTACATTGTTCGCCATACCAAATCGAACCAAAGTTTTATATTGTCACAATGGGTGCAGTTCACCTTGAACCAATTTACAAAATCTATGCAAAAGGTCTGCACTTTATCACACTCCAGCAATACTACGGAGATTTAAGAAACGAAACGTTGGGACGTTTCGTTTTGAAGTTGTGGTAAACGTCATTATTTCGGGGGTCTCTCGCTGGAAAGGTGAAGGTCAACTGAAACGGAACGTGGAACGTCAAAACGCAGTCACGTTTTCCACCCCCAAAAAACGAACAATATTTCGTCAACTTTTGTGAGTATTTTTGCACACTAACAGTTTTATTTGTTGGCCATTTTATGCATTGCTAGATTCATCAACCCTTTCACAGTCTTTCAGCGCTGAGAATGTGTTCATTGGAGGTAGACAACTGTTGTGAACTGAAATATTTTGAAGGGTGCTGATCCTGGTACATTTATCCAACTTCATGGTGAGAAAGCAAATGGCGAAGCAGAAGTAGGTCATCGCATCGAATTTTTATTCTGGCTTCGTATGTGATCAGGTGCATGAATTGAAAAATGTGAAGCTCTTGTGCGTGCAATGCGAGTATGTCAATCCTTTATTGACTCGTGGAGTTGAAATTATGCCATGCCCAGTCAGCGGATCATATCCTGCCATGCCCGGCCTTTCATTCCGAAACGAAACGTGAATACATCTAAATCTTGTCTGCGGCCTATGCCGTCTCGTTACACGTTCCGTTTCGCGGGGTGACTCATTCACCAAACGAAACGAGCTGCAAAACGAAACGTGCTGTTTCTTAAATCTCGCTACTGTTGTCATCATTCCCGTCATATCTTTTTCCTTAGCGCATCCTGCTCCCCCTCCTGCCCCTCATATTCCACATTATCATCATCGTCGTTGTCAACAACACGTCGTTATGATAATGATCCTCGCTATCCTCGTCATCATCGCTATCACCGTCGTCGTCGTCAAGCGTTCGGAGAGTCCGAGTCTGTGTGGATGTGGCAGACTCGGCTTCCCTTCCGCGGCATGAAGGTCGACTGAAGTCAACACCGCCACCAGGTGGCAGCACAGGCTAGCTCCCACTGGAGGAGAAGAAGAGGAACAAGAAGAAGAAAGCCACCACCACACTGCCACCACCACCACCTCCACAGCCAACAACAACAACAACAACAACAACAACAACAACAACAGAAAATGTGTCTACAAGTGCATGTGCCTTTGAGCTTTTCTGTCTCTGTGTACGCTGTCTCTGTTCTTATGTCTTGCCGGTGAATCTGCCTGTGTACTCTTTGTGTGTGTGTTATTATGACGCCTGAAATGAAAATGTATTCATCCTTGACGTGCAGGTTGAATGTTACAGTTCTTATTTTATATTTTTTTTTGGACCTCAGTTGCATGCAGGTTGCTTTAATCCTTTTTTTTTTTGGCGGGGAGCATCCTTCTTCATTGATCTTTTTTTACAATGCAGGTTAAACTTTAACACCTTTCAGTCTAACTGTCTTAATCTAAATCTTAACTGTAATGTTACAGTTAGTTTCCTACAGAATGCAGCAGCAAAGGAAATTCCGCACATCATCGTCACTTCGTAACTTGACATCGGTGAACTGAAGTCCATCTCCAAATCAAACGCTTCGCCTTCCGCTCCCCTCACCCTGCTTGCTCAACACACTTCAAGCCTTTTTTTTCTGTATCGGCTGCACTATCTATGACACAACGGCGATCACAAAACCGAAACCATGCGCCATCACGTTTTGAAGGATCGGAAACTGAGAATCCATTGAATATATCCACGGTCACAGCCAGCATGTCCGAAAGCAAGAACGGTGTTCCTCTGTTCACGGGAACGTCGAGAAGAACATATTTCCAGAACGTGTTCTGGTACTCCAATAGAACGTCTGCAAAGACTGAAGTGAAGATGGCTTCCTATAGAGAAAGAGATGCTTTGGAGCGGAAGAGTGACCCTGCTGTCTTTGATGGCGACGAAGCCAATCTTTATCAACTTCAGTATGATCGTCATCATGACTATCACTGTTGTCATCGTCGTCAAGCGTTGGAGAAGACCGAACAATTATGTGTGGATGTGATACGCTCGGCTTCTTTTTCGCGGAATGACGGCCGACTGTTAAAGTGAACACTGCTACCGCCAGGTGGCAGCACAGGCAACACGGAGAAGGGGGGAGGAGGAGGGGGAGGAGGAGGAGGAATTAAGCCCTAAACACACTTCTACCAGTCACCATCACCAACAAAGACAGCAACAACACCACCCACACAACTGAATAATTATAAAGCGCGCGCGCGCGAGTGTGTGTGTATGTGTGTGTGTTTGTGTGTGTCTGGATGTGTGTGTGTGTGTATGTGTGTGTGTGGATGTGTGTGTGTATGTATGTGTGTGTGTGTGTGTGTGTGTGTGTGTGTGTGTGTGTGTGTGTGTGTGTGTCTGCGTGTGTCTGCGTGTGTCTGCGTGTATCTGTGTATCCGAGTTCGTCTGTCTCTGAGTTTGATGTCTCTGTCTTAACTTCTTACCGCTTAATCTGACAGTGTACTCTTGTTTTGTGTTGCAAATTCTGACGCCTAAGATGAAAATGAAATGTATTTGTTCTTTACGTGCAGGTTGAATGTTACAGTTAGCTTTCTACACAATGCAGGAGCAAAGGAAATTCCGCACAACATTATCGTAACTTCGTTATTTGACATTGTTGCAATGAAGTCCATCTGCAGATTAAACGCTAAACTTCCCAATCCCACTGCCCTGCTTGCAATACACACTGCAAGCATTCTTTTTCTTTTCATTTCTGTATCGGCTGCATCCACTATGCCACAACGGCGATCACAAACCAGAAACCATACACCATCACGATTTGAAGAATCGGAGACTGAGAATCCAGTGAATATATCCACGGTCACGGCCAGCATGTCCAAAAGCAAGAACGGTGTTCCTCTGTTCACGGGAACGTCGAGAAGAACATATTTCCAGAACGTGTTCTGGTACTCCAATAGAACGTCTGCAAAGACTGAAGTGAAGATGACTTCCTATAGAGAAAGAGATGCTTGGGAGCCGAAGAGTGACCCTACTGTCTTTGATGGCAATGAAGCCAACCTTTACAGCGATAATGACGAACTCAAACTTAACCAGACACACCGCGATACTGACGAACTCAAACTTAACCAGACACACCGCGATAATGACAAACTCAAACTTAACCAGTCACACCGCGATAATGACGAACTCAAACTTAACCAGACACACCGCGATAATGACGATCTCAAACTTAACCAGACACACCGCGATAATGACAAACTCAAACTTAACCAGACACACCGCGATAATGACGAACTCAACCCTAACCAGACACACCGCGATAATGACGAACTCAAACTTAACCAGACACACCGCGATAATGACGAACTCAAACCTAACCAGACACACCGCGATACTGACGAACTCAAACTTAACCAGACACACCGCGATAATGACGAACTCAAACTTAACCAGTCACACCGCGATAATGACGAACTCAAACTTAACCAGACACACCGCGATAATGACGATCTCAAACTTAACCAGACACACCGCGATAATGACAAACTCAAACTTAACCAGACACACCGCGATAATGACGAACTCAACACTAAAAAGACACACCGCGATAATGACGAACTCAAACTTAACCAGACACACCGCGATAATGACGAACTCAAACCTAACCAGACACACCGCGATACTGACGAACTCAAACCAAACCAGACACACCGCGATACTGACGAACTCAAACTTAACCAGACACACCGCGATACTGACGAACTCAAACTTAACCAGACACACCGCGATAATGACGAACTCAACCCTAACCAGACACACCGCGATAATGACGAACTCAAACTTAACCAGACACACCGCGATAATGACGAACTCAACCCTAACCAGACACACCGCGATAATGACGAACTCAACCCTAACCAGACACACCGCGATAATGACGAACTCAACCCTAACCAGACACACCGCGATACTGACGAACTCAAACTTAACCAGACACACCGCGATAATGACGAACTCAAACTTAACCAGACACACCGCCATAATGACGAACTCAAACTTAACCAGACATACCGCCATAATGACGAACTCAACCCTAACCAGATACACCGCGATAATGACGAACTCAAACTTACCCAGACACACCGCGATACTGACGAACTCAAACTTAACCAGACACACCGCGATACTGACGAACTCAACTCTAACCAGACACACCGCGATAATGACGAACTCAAACTTAACCAGACACACCGCGATACTGACGAACTCAAACTTAACCAGACACACCGCGATAATGACGAACTCAAACTTAACCAGACACACCGCGATAATGACGAACTCAACCCTGACCAGACACACCGCGCAAATGACGAACTCAAACTTAACCAGACACACCGCGATACTGACGAACTCAAACTTAACCAGACACACCGCGATAATGACGAACTCAAACTTAACCAGACACACCGCGATAATGACGAACTCAACCCAAAGCAGACACACCGCGATACTGACGAACTCAAACTTAACCAGACACACCGCGATAATGACGAACTCAACCCTAATCAGACACACCGCGATACTGACGAACTCAAACTTAACCAGACACACCGCCATAATGACGAACTCAAACTTAACCAGACACACCGCCATAATGACGAACTCAACCCTAACCAGACACACCGCGATAATGACGAACTCAACCCTCACCAGACACACCGCGATACTGACGAACTCAAACTTAACCAGACACACCGCGATACTGACGAACTCAAACTTAACCAGACACACCGCGATAATGACGAACTCAAACTTAACCAGACACACCGCAATAATGACGAACTCAAACTTAACCAGACACACCGCGATACTGACGAACTCAAACTTAACCAGACACACCGCAATAATGACGAACTCAAACTTAACCAGACACACCGCGATAATGACGAACTCAAACTTAACCAGACACACCGCGATACTGACGAACTCAACCCTAACCAGACACACCGCGATAATGACGAACTCAAACTTAACCAGACACACCGCGATAATGACGAACTCAAACTTAACCAGACTTACCGCGATAATGACGAACTCAACCCTAACCAGACACACCGCGATAATGACGAACTCAACCCTCACCAGACACACCGCGATACTGACGAACTCAAACTTAACCAGACACACCGCGATAATGACGAACTCAACCCTAACCAGACACACCGCGATACTGACGAACTCAAACTTTACCAGACACACCACGATAATGACGAACTCAACCCTAACCAGACACACCGCGATACTGACGAACTCAAACTTAACCAGACACACCGCGATACTGACGAACTCAAACTTAACCAGACACACCGCGATAATGACGAACTCAAACTTAACCAGACACACCGCGATACTGACGAACTCAAACTTAACCAGACACACCGCGATAATGACGAACTCAAACTTAACCAGACACACCGCGATACTGACGAACTTAAACTTAACCAGACACACCGCGATACTGACGATCTTAAACCTAACCAGACACACCGCAATACTGACGAACTCAAACTTAACCAGACACACCGCGATACTGACGATCTCAAACTTAACCAGACACACCGCGATACTGACGAACTCAAACTTAACCAGACACACCGCGATACTGACGAACTGAAGCCTCGCCGCACGTACAGCGATCAGAACGAACTCAAGGTTAACCCCACACACAGCCATTACAACCACCGTCATTTGACAGAACAGCCGAGGAACAACGCGACAATGACACGCAGCTCAGTAGAGACAATCAAGGAGACCTTGACGCGTGGCAACGGCCCTCGAGACTTTGAGTCATTGCACATGACCCCAGAGGAGCTGTTTCGCTGCTTTAACCAAACTGGAGTGCTTGACCTCGTTGATCGAAAAGTCTACTTAGACCAAAGACCAGGCTGCAGGCTCAAGAACCCCGAGGATCATGTCTTCAGGGAACTGTTTGCTCAGCGAGGAGAGATGGTGACAGGTTTCAACATCAGTCGTGACACTGCACCAGCATGGCTGTTGCATCTCGACCACTCTTATGAGGATTTTTCGAGCAAAGATTACTTCCACTGTGTGATTAAACTGCGGATTCCACAGGGGCAGGTAAGACTGTCAAAGATAAGTTTGTTTCAATATAATTATGTAATTCAGTAATTGTAGGGCGGCATATGTACTCTTCAAAAAAGTTAACGACCGTTCATGAAAATGTACACAATCTTTAACAAATTGCCAAAAATCGAGGTTTTGTGAATGAACGCAAATGAGTTAATATGCTGTCATACAGGAATGAAACACTCCAAATGTCGGTTCCCTCCCCTGTATTATACGGCTATGACATCATACACACAAATACACACAATCATCAACATAAATGTTAGGTACTCAAAAATCCGGTACTCACAGTTTTGTAGCAAAAACACAATCTCATACACAATAGCACTATCAAAACTCTCTACCCTTCACTTAGGTAAAGAAATATCCGTGAACTCATAGGCACACGATAATTATCTATTATACATGTATCGACTCACGGCTCGTGTGTAGTCAAAAATCACCGTCTGCTCTGTCTACTAAATATTCCTTATCTCTTAAGTAATCAAAATCTTGTAGACATATTTTAATTCTGTTCATACACAGAATTACACAGCGTCTATGGCCGTTCACTAGGAAATGTATTTGCTACTAAATCTTTCTACTGGCGACCTCGGTCTACTCAGTATCTATCGCCCTGTGACCGCTATGGACCAACTCTACGGACAAACATAACCTTGCACTAGCTTTTTTAAATCCCGTCAAATCTCAGCTATGCGGGTCTATAGGCGTTATATTCCGGCGGCTGCTCAGATCCTTAGTACTCTCATCTGGCCACTACCTTCCTTTCCGACCGGTTATACGACGCACTGCACAACATACATAGCGGACATCTTGTCTTAGATATCTGTCTGCTATGTTTAAAGTTTACAGTGTTAGTCGATTCAACTTATGCGATAAGCATTAGCGATATTCAAATGCTTATTCCATTTACCTGTAAAGTGCTTTACTCGGGCTTCCTTTCTCCCGGTCAATTCCTGTGACAACCCCTCCCTGTCCCTGGACAGTGGTTAAGTGTAACGATATCTTCGTTGCGATTCACAACATTAACTCTCTCGGTCAGTGAGCTAAATTCACAGTACGTGCTACACACTTCGCGATGTCACGCTATTATCTCTGGTTATCGCTCTAAGAGCGTGGTCCACTGGAGGATATCACTGTCAAACTTTGCCTGTTAGTGTTATTCGTGATTTCCTTCACAAAGAGGCAAGGCACCAGCTGGGCAGAAGCGGAACGAACAACCCAGAACAGGGTGCGATGGAGAAATGTCGTCAATGGCCTATGCTCCGCTGGGGGCAAAGGGCCCAAGTAAGTAAGTAAGTGCAATATCAAGGACAGGGAGCTTTGTTGTAAACACACTTTTCAAAATGCACGACCAAGGCCCGCGCGTGCGCGGCAACAGAATGTGGCAATCGTAGACACGCGCGACGACAGTGGTTTGAGAACGCTTTACAAGAGAAGAAGAAAGTGGTGAGTGTCTTCTTTGACCACTTTTAACCACGTTTGACCACCGTTGACAGAGTGTGCAGAGAGAGTCTGCTCCTAAAGGTGCGTTAGAGTGGAGTAGGAGGCTGGATGTACACATGGCTGAGGTCCTTTCTCCATGAGAGATCAGCGATAGTGCTTCTGGACGGGTATGCAAGTGTAAGCGGAAGGGATGAGAGAGGGGGTGCCACAAGATGGCGTGATCTCACCTACACTCTTCCTCATCTACCTAAACGACATCACAAACAGCATACCTCGCCACCCAGGGCGTCATCGTCCTGATCGATATCTTCAAAACCGCAATTCTGGGTAGGGAAATCCTCTTGTGAAATGACGTCAGCACCTTTCTGTGATGGGTCAATGCATTTCTGGGAAGAAGTGATGTAGTGTCCTGTATGCAGACGATGCATCTAACATGTTGGGAATGATCTCCCTTGTTTGACTATTGCATGCTGGTTGTAAGCCGGGACATATCATGGAAGCATGCATCTGAATACATGATTGGAACTCGAGTTCGGTTGTCCATTACCTCTGTTCTTAGAGAACGAATGGTGTTTGAATGTGTGTGCAAGCATGAGCCAAATAACATACACCAACACTACACGTAGCAACATAATGTCGACCACACTTGAAATGAACGCTTTTTTGTTTTTCTTTCCAAACTGATACGAACTGAACGCTAGCAAAGGGTCAGTTATCAACTTAACTTACCTAGAACAGCGAGATCGACAGAACGTACAGTAAACATGTATACGAACGGAGCGACTCGGAAACCGATACTGATCCCCCCCATGCTCGAGAAGTCTCTGTTTACCCCTGCAACTCGACAGTGAGCCGCATTAGCTCAGTCGGTAGAGCGCCTGGCCGCGAATTTAAAACACTAATGCCCGGCGCTCACCCATGTAACGCCAGCAGGACAGACGACGCACTACAGATTATTGAGGTGATTCTTTTTTTTCCCCAGCCCGCTACACGTTGCGTGAAAAGAAAACAGGCCAAGTACTCGTCATAATCCCCATCGCAACATGTAGTGTAGTGGCGACTGCACAGATGTATTTTGCCCTCAACAATCAACTATCCCACAGACGACTACACCCATACCTTTAGTGTTGCCCGCCTAACGAAACTGTTTGCGGTTTGTCAGTTAGAAACTCCCGCCAAATGTGAAGGAAATCACGAGTAACACTGTAACAGGCAGAGTTTGACAGTGATATCCTCCACGCGTTTAGAGCGCTAAGCAGAGATATAGCGTGACATAGCAAAGTGTGTTGCACGCACTGTGAATGAAGCTCACTGACCGGGGATATTTTTTTTTTCTTACACCTGTTCCTTGTCCCGGTGTGCTCTCACGCCGCCCCGTCCCTGCACTCACTGCTCCATCCACATCTGAATTTCGTTCCGCTGCCAGACTTGCCGATTTTACAGACGCTCCAGGGAGGGATGTCGGGTCGTTGCGGTAGGCTACCCTCGGAAGATGACACTGCACTTCTGCTGAGTCACTTCGACGGTGTTCAGTAGTGGGTCTGTCCCGAGCTAACGGACGCAGCCCACTACCTACTATGCCCCCTACTAACGACATTGACTGCTAAGTCGCGGAGCCAGACTGAGTGAGGGTCCCCTCCAGAGAGCAGACAGCCACCCCGTCCCTCCGTCGACCCCCCAGAACGTCACACGTTGAAGACTGACAGCAGAAGTACTTTTCAGGGAAGGATGGAACAGGAACACTGAGACCAAGGTCACCATGAGAGCTCCGGGCATGAAGGGCCACAAGAGCAAGGACAATTTATAATTTTTGTATGATTAATGAGATGAGGATGATTATAATGATGATGCTATGAATTTCCAAGGGGATAGTTGATGTTGTAAATCGCAACTAGGGTATTGTTACAAGTCAAGTCAAGTCAAGTCAAGTTTTATTGTTCATTACCCAGGGGCATTATAAACAATATTCGCAAATTCACACTTTACCACTGTCCTTGGACATTGAGGGGTTGTCGCAGTAATCGGCCGGGAGGAAGGAAGCCCGGGGAGATGCGACAGTAAAGCACTTAAGGGGCCAGTACTACCTAGCGGAGGGTTGTTTGTTCATGCCAGTAGTAAACCACCTAAATATAGAGATAACAGTTTCAAATTTTGGCTACTGTTTCTTGACATAATGGAGATACTGTAGACACAAACAGAATTTCAACAACATAATTAATAGCTGCAAACAAATAAAATAAATAAATGTAGCCAAAAACGAAATGTCGTTTATTACCCGCATGGCCGTAATGATACAGGCCAAACTAATTATTTGAGGGTTATGGCATTTTGCCAAGTTGTTCTGGACATAAGTCATCATGGTTGGTACCTCTAACAATGTGATAATCATTATTGAGGACATTCACACAATTTTTACTTTTCGACAATTTTTTGTGTCGATAATTACTACTTAAAAAAATTCCCATTTGAGTTCTGCTCCATTTTCTTTCAATGTTAGAGGTTCCAACCATGGGCATCCATACCAAAATCAACTGTGGAAAATGGCAACACTCTATCTTTAATACTTTTTTTTTTAATCATTACATTAGTGACGAAAATGTGTCGATTTTGCGATTTCGTTGGCCAGATTGTCAAAAGTCAGCACAGATACCCCCTTTTTAAACCCGTATATCTCGAAAGATGTTATATTTAGATGCAAAATTCCAACGGATTCGTAAATTTCAGCCAATTGTACCTTAGAATAATACAAATTCAACTTTGAATGAAAAAAAAGTGATTTTTTGTAAAAGTTCAGCTAGTACTGGGCCCTCAACAGGTAAATGGAACAAGCATTCGAATATCGCTAGAGTGTTTATCGCATAAGTTGAATCGACTAACACTGTAAACTGTAAACATAGCAGACAGATATTTAAGACAAGATGTCCGCTATTTATGTTTGTGCAGTGCGTCGTATAACCAGTCTGAGAGGGAGACAGCGTCCAGATGACAAGTGTGACGGATCTGAGAAGCCACCGAATTATTATAACTCTAGACCCGCATAGCTGAAATTCGACGGGATTTCGCGAAGTTATTGCAAGGTTATGTTTGTCCGTATAGTTGGACCATAGAGGTCACAGGACGAAAGGAACTGAGTAGACCGAGGTCGCCAGTGGAAGGAATTAGTATCCTGATACATTTCCTAGTGGACGGCCATAGACGCTGTGTAAGTCTGTGTATTAACAGAGTTAAAATATGTCTATAAGATCTTAATTACATAAGATATAATGAGTGTTTAGTAGGTAGAGCAGACTGTCGTGTTTTTCCTTTCGTCACTCTCAGTCGCAAAGGGGACACAACGATTTGTGTAGGTTCTGTAGATTTATTAACAGCTGGAACAACGGTGACAATATCTCTCAGCACAGTGTAAGAAAGAACAAGTGCAAGACTGGTAAAGAACAACAATACGTGTGCGCAGCCCTACTTATATAGTTAATGGACATACGAGAATATTCGGGAAACATCGACACTAATCTGGTTAGATCTACACAGTTCCATCTGTTCGATGAGCGTCTATGCTTACGTCATGAGTGACTGCGCACTAAATCAAAGTAAGTTCCATAATGTTCTTCATCCTTCCATTCGATTCCAGTTGTATCTAGCGATCTCCACAACACCTCCCCACCTAAACTGATGCTACTCCTCAAGCATCAACAGCAAAGTCTCTCTGTGGGTTTGCGTGTTCTCTTTGACCGTCTTGGATTGTCTGGTCCATACTCTGGAACGGATGGAGTACCTTTGGGTTTGGTCTGTCTCCGAGTTTGTGGCACAGTTTCCAAGATCTCCATGGGATGATCTGTTACAAGTTCAGAAACAGTGTCCACTTCCTCACCAGGTTCATTGTCTTCCTCAGTGGTGTAGCGTGGCTGTAGCTGTTCCCAGTGTCGTCTCCATACTGGACCATGAGGAATGACCATGACGTTGAAGCAGCGAGTACCCAGAGACTTCTTGATGACTGCTGGTACCCATCGGGGTTGTTTGTCTCGGCGAGGTCCATGGTACAGAGCATACACAGGATCTCCGGCCTTGTACTGTCTGGTTACCTTGACGACAGCTTTCAAGTCTGGAGTCATCTGAGACTTGGATGCCTCCTTGTGGATTTGGCTGTAGTTCCTTTCTGCAGCCGTGAGAGTCTTGGACACGTTGGCGATTGGGCGCTCGCTTCCATCTGGATAGCGATGAAATAGGACTGCTCCAATTCCAACGTTGGACGCGTCACAAGCTAGTCCCAAAGTCTTGTTTGGATCGAAGTGTACCAGAACTTGATCCGAGGAAAGCACATTTTTCAACTGTTCAAATGCTGCCTGTTCCTCATCTCCCCACTTCCAGGGGTTCGCCTTCTTCGTCAGGCGGTAGAGCGGCTCTGCCATGCTGGCCAGGTTAGGGATGAACTTCCCGTAAAACTGAACTGAGCCCAAGAAAGACTTCAAGCTTGAGACGTCCGTAGGGGCTGGCATTTTCAAAACTGCCTCGACCTTCGATCCTTTGGAGATCCCTTCGGCCGATAAGGTATGTCCAAGGTATTCCACACTGGCTTGTGCGAACTCGCACTTTTCACGACGACATCTGAGTCCTTTGTCGTTCAGACGAGTGAGCAAACGTTCCAGGTTGCTCAGGTGGTCGTTGGCGTCCTTCCCGCTGACGAGTATATCATCTTGGAAGACGGCAACACCAGGTAGATCACAGGTCAGGTTTTCCATGATCTCTTGAAAGTAACCAGGTGCTGACTTTATCCCGAAAGGAAGTCGTTGCTGCAGGAGTACCCCACGGTGAGTGCTGAGGGCTAGCCTGCGTTGACTCTCTGGTGCCAGCTTGATCTGGTTGTAGGCATCAGCAAGATCGATCTTGGTGTATCCGAATCCACCTCCTAGCTTCTGCATCAGTTCCTCTGGGAGTGGCATTGGATGACGGTGATCTTCAAGCTGATCATTGATGCCCACTGAGTAGTCACCACAGATCCGTAGCTTGGGCTTCAGGGTGCCCGGGGTTTGTGCCTTACGAATTGGTACCACTGGCGTTCCGTATTCGTTGAACTGGACTGGCTTCCAGACTCCTTTGGCGATGCCTTCTTCGTAGCCTTTGGCGAGGTCATCACGAAGAGCGAAAGGTACCGGACGTGCTTTGTGAAAAACCGGCTTCGCATCAGACTTGAACTTCACGTCCAGTTCGAAGTCCTTGAGACATCCCAATTCTTGTTTGAAGAGATTTGGGAATTTATCAGACAGTCTGTGACAATCTCGTTGCAGGGCAGCATAAGGCGCGTTGGAGGTCGCTGGATGCGTAGGTTTTGCACCCTCACTCTTTGCGTGACTCTCTATGCTCCTCAGTCCTAGAGCATTGTCCACAGAAATTCCCAGAGTCTGGATTGCGTTGCGTCCTAGCAGATTCAGATGAGGGATCTTGGTGACGATGTACGGAATTGAGCTTTGCTTACCAGTCACTGGATCCTTGGTTTGGCCCATGAAAGTTCCCAGCACGGGCAGGTCGTGCTTGCTGGCAGACTCGTAACGATGTGTGACATCATCCAGCTTCGGTTTTCCTAGTTGTCTCCAGACCGGAAGAGAAACAAAATTTCCTGTAGTTGCGGTGTCCAGTTCCATGGTGAACTGTCGGTCCTGGATTGTTATGGGTACATCCAACCTAGGAGTATCTTGGGAAACTTCACCGAGGATCGCGTTGACAAGCTCTGCTTTCGTGACTCTCTTCGCGGAAGCCTGGGAATGTCGTTCCCGATTCTGATGTTGCTTTTTTTTACAGACAGCTTCCAAATGTCCTGTGACGTCACAGTATCGGCATTTGGCTGCTTTGTAGGGGCAGTCTGTTGCTTTGTGGGCCTTTCCACATCGGTAGCACTTCCTGTCTGTGGAATTAGACTGCTTGTGGTTCTTTCGTGGACCCGTAGTCTTGTTCTGGTGGACCTTGTTGACTGGCATGGTCTTGGAACCGTAGACAGTTTCCTTGGCAACCTTCGCTGCGTCTTCAGTCTCAATCGCGACTTGGACAGCACGTGCGAAATCCAGCTCTGTGTCCTTGATCTTGAATAGAGCCTTTAAGACAGCCTCATTGTTGACAGAACATATGAATCTCTGTCTCAGAGCTTCGTCTTGTGGGTTTTTGATCGAAGGAAAGTCACAGGTAGCGGCGTCTTGGCGTATGCGCGCTGCTAACTCCTGGAGAGTTTCGCCTGGCTTCCGTTTCATGTCACTCCAGAACTTGAAACGTTCTCGCACTATGAAGAGTTTCGGGTCGAACTGTTCTTTCATGAATTTGACAATTTCGTCCATTGTCAAACTGTTGATGTCCTTGGGCGGATTTTGCTGAGTAGCCATATTTGCCAGTTGTTTGTAGACCGTAGCAGTCTGATTCGTCAAGAAAACTTGAGCCTTGCGCTGCTCCGGCACGGAGTTGGCGACCACAAACGTGCAAAATCTTGACCAGTAGTCAGGCCACAGTTCCGATGTTGCATCAAACGCAACAAAAGATGGGATTGCAGCTGCCTGTGTAGTAATGGGAAAACGTAGATTCGAAGCACTCGGATCGTCGTAGCTTTCCTCCCTGGCAGAAGCTGCGGCAGCACTGAACACTTTCATCATCAACTCCATCTGGTGCATGTGTTGCTCCATATCTTCCTTGTGCTGGCGTTGCTGTTGCTCCAACTGCTCCCTTAGAAGCGTTATCAGCTGCTCTGTTTCCGTCATTTTGCAGTAATAAGTCACTCCGAATAGACAAGGGAAGTAACTGTCGGCGACGCCAGTTGTCGTGTTTTTCCTTTCGTCACTCTCAGTCGCAAAGGGGACACAACGATTTGTGTAGGTTCTGTAGATTTATTAACAGCTGGAACAACGGTGACAATATCTCTCAGCACAGTGTAAGAAAGAACAAGTGCAAGACTGGTAAAGAACAACAATACGTGTGCGCAGCCCTACTTATATAGTTAATGGACATACGAGAATATTCGGGAAACATCGACACTAATCTGGTTAGATCTACACAGTTCCATCTGTTCGATGAGCGTCTACGCTTACGTCATGAGTGACTGCGCACTAAATCAAAGTAAGTTCCATAATGTTCTTCATCCTTCCATTCGATTCCAGTTGTATCTAGCGATCTCCACAACACAGACGGTGATTTGAGTCTGCCGGAATATGAACTGTAACTGTTTTTCTGACTACACACGAGCCGTGATTCGATACCAGTAAAGTGTTGATGGACTGAGGTCCATTTCCGTATCCAGGTTTTAGACTTGTGTTTTGCATGTATGGGAGGCTACGCTGCAGCTAGCTCCTCCTCTATCAGGAGTTGTTTCCCTTGTCGTCTTCGAGAGTAAAGATGTCGGAACTAGAAGCCTCGAGTCTGTCCTTTGTTTGTCTGTTCAAGTCAAGTTAACATGGTGGCAGCGTAAATAACACCTGAAGTGTAAAGACAAGAGCAACCCACGAACTACGAGAAGATGGCCGAAGCGGTGAGTCCTTTTCGACAGCCCCCCTCTCTTGATCTGTCCGACGATAATCTGGCAGAATCATTTCGCACGTGGCGGCGGCAGATGGATTTTTACATGAGAGCTTCCGGTGCGTCGGAAAAGCCGAAAAAGACACAGACTGTCATTATTCTACACTGCGCTGGTCCCCAGGTTCAACAAGTGTTTGAACATTTTGTATTTGATGAAAATGACGACAAGGAGGACCCCATCAAAGTATTAGGCAAGCTACATGAGTTCTGTAGCCCTCAAACGAGTGAGGTCATTGAAACCCACCGATTTTGGAATGTCTCATACAGAGCACCTTTCGATGCGTTCCTCACAGACCTGCGCACCAGGGCAAAATTGTGCAATGTCGGTGCAATGAGAGACAGGATGATAAGGGACAAGATTGTGTTCTCCGTCACCGGCAAAGTGCAAGAGCTACTTCTTCGAGAAAGATAGCTAGATCTACAGAAAGCTGTTGACATTTGTCGGGTATTTGAACTGACAGCAAAGCAAACAAAAGAGATGTCAGAAGCCTCTGCACATGTAGACAAAGTGACAAAGGACAAAGACAATCTTCCAAACGAATCAAACACTGACTCACAGAGAAAAAGAGGGGGGGATGACAGAGATAGCAGAGCGTTTGTGCAGGACTGCAATTTTTGTGGTCGATCACATGAGAGGAAGAAAACAAGTTGCCCAGCATGGGGAAAAGTCTGCAGCAAGTGTTCAAGGCGAAACCATTAAAATGCCGCAGCGTCAATGCCATTGAAGCAAACAGGTCTACAGAGAACGAAGAAAGAGACCAGCAGTATCTGGCTGCTGTAACATCAAAGAACAAACAGAGAGTGACAGCCTTGATGCGTATCATGTTTCTCTGTCATAATTATTACTGTACTCTGTTGCTGGGTTATCTGTAATGTATGTATTTTTAGTAACTGTATTACCGTAGCCCAAATGTGCGGTGTTCTAGTCGACATGTGGTGCTTTGTAAACCTTGTGTGTGCGTGGATGTGGATGTGGACTCTTGGACGTCTTTTTGTTATTGGAATTATGGTTTTTGTTAATTTGTATTGCTGTTGCTGTTGTTGTGTGAGTGAGTTGTGAGTTGGCAGACTTGACTTGACGGATGACTGTTTGCGTTAGTGGGACTGTGTTTAGTATGCATTCTTATTCTTTTGATTGGAAATGAGTATTGTTACAACATAATTTCCATATGGATTAATAAATTTGAGTTGAGTTGAGTTGAGTTTGAGTATCAACGACTGCGAAGTTCGTTTCCAGCTGAACAGCGCAGCAGATGTGAACACTATTTGTGCAAGATATGTGAAAAAGACGCAAGTATCACCAGTGAAACACAGTCTTACAATGTGGAACGGTACTCACGCCGTGGATCGTGTAACTCTGCATTTGCGCCACCGCAACTTTTTATCGCTTCACGCCGACGAAGAGGCAAGCTGCGAGGTAGATCTCTCGAATGATAAATTAAATTGTTAGAATGCTAGGCACTCAGCATGTTCTCAAGTGTTGCATTTCACATACTTATATCCTTAGCTATATTTCTGTATATATTTTTTTATGCTTTGATGGCCCTGGTGATCGTGACGATCTGTTTTTCTTCTCGTTTCCCCATGTTTTGGGCATATTTTCAGTTTCTGCGTCAAATGCAACAAAACGGAGATTACTGGTTATTCTTGGACATGTTCACTGATAACTTTAATGTTTTATGAATCTCCACGTGTAGTTTCTCTGTATATAGTTCCATGTATACTTTGCAAGAAGCAGATAAAAACAGAGTGTCAACAACTCTCTGTAATTCGCCACCGCATCAATTCAATGTTAGATGTAACTCGCCACCGCATTTTTTGTTATTCGCCACCGCACTACGCAAATTGTTATTTTCAAACGCATCAACATCGTGGAGGCATTTAAACCTTTATTTTTGTCACAAAACTGACAGCAATTGATAGGAGCATTTTAACTTTAGTGCTGCAAGTTTTAAACTCAGGGGCGTGGCGTGATCTTGCCTATGCAAAGGATTTAAAGGCACCATGAGTTGACAAATCAAACTGTAGTATTTCTTCTTCTTCTTCTTCTTCTTCTTCTTCTTCTTGGGCAGGAGTGAGCAAGTGTGTGTGTGTGTGTGTGTGTGTGTGTGTTGGTGTGAGCCTTGAGTGTTGATTTGTGTTTATACTCTTTGCCACAGACATCACACGCGTACTTAGTGATTTGCACACATGTGTGGCGGTTTGGGTTTGCATTGCGTTTGCACGCACATTTTTTGTGGCACTTGGAGCAGTCGAAAGGTTTTTGCCCGATGTGCTGTTTGTTCACATGTGACTGGAGGTCTGCAGACCTCGTGAATGTTTTTTTGCACATCCCACAGGTAACCCTTGGACCCCCACCCTCTGTGTGATGGAAGAGCCTGTGGTTTCTTAATGTTCGGTGGTGTTTATATGTTTTCCCACATTCTGGGCATAAACACTGCTTTTGCTCTGACTTCTTTTTCTGCGGTGTCGAAGTCACTGGTGGTCGAGTAATAACTTCTACCACATCACTGACATCAAGGAAGCTGTCAATGGTTTGCCCGGACTGTTCCAAATCCATCTGCAACAAAACCACTCGTATCCCGTCAGAAAAGTTATTGTATAAGCATATGTGATTGAAGAGCGCAGCGATTCTTGCCATTCTAGCAATAAACACTCAGTGGCTGAAATCACTAAGTTTGACAATATGGAACCTACCTCTTCCTGTTTGATTTGCGGTCACTTGAGTCTGAAACTGGGCCTGGAACGCTCCTGTTAAAAACATTGTGGGGCCAAATACCACATAATTCTAAAATTCTTAAGCTTCGTTGGTGTTTATGTGTGTGAAATAATTCTAAAATTCAGTCATTCCTACTACCAGCGACAACACAAAAACTCATCAGTTTGACGCTGGAAGAGAAAAGAACGCCTCTGACAGACGTGACGTTTTTCGGGAAAGAAGAATGACGAAGAATGTGGGAGTGAAACGCCGCCAGGTGCGTCTCAGAAACGTGTTCTACAAAAGCTGAACTATACACTGAACTGAACAACTCCAAATCAATATTTTCAATTGGAAGTGACAGAATCACTGAACTCTTCAACATATTATGCAATTCATTAGACAGTTGCGGTGGCGAATAACATCCAAGACGTGAAATTGCGGTGGCGAATTACACCAAGCATCGGTGGCGTATAACATGAAGTCTAATTGTTTGTGTTTTCTTTTGCCGCGTGCGTCACCCAAAGACAAAATTGTGCAACAGCATTCATCAAGAATACAAAGGACATGTTTAGCTCACAGGATATCATCACGGGAATGCATCAACTAGTGCTGTTTCGTTGAAGTTACGAAGGAAGGGACAAATCGTGCAATTTCAGCTACAATTCCAGCAGAAATCGGACTTCTGAACTGCCGAAACCTGACATTTCGACTAAAAAAGCACGTACCTTAGACCTTGAGTATATACTTCTTTAAAATGTACTAATGAAGAATCTAGATGATGCCTGAAAGTCCTACAAATTTTCATTTTCTGTGAGAGACCTACCTTGCAGCTTGCCTCTTCGTCGGCGTGAAGCGATAAAACGTTGCGGTGGCGCAAATGCAGAGTTACACGATCCACGGCGTGGTACTGTTGTGCAGCCTTTGGGTGAGGCTGTGTTGGACATTGTGAATCCCAAGACAGGTGTCTCAGCCAGTGTGCGTTTCACTGTGGTGGAGAACAGTTTCAGCTGTTTGTTAGGTGTGTAGACCATACAGGAACTGGGACTGATAACAGTCAACCGTGGTGCATTCATTGCCAGTGTTACAGCAGACACGTTAGGTGACCTGGGAGAAGCATCACTGCGAGTCGATCCACAAGCAAAACCAAAAGTCCTGCCATGCCGCCGAATTCCATTGGCATTGCAAGAAGAAGTTCACCAGCAAATAAACAAGCTTGTCGAACGAGGGGTGCTGCTGCGCGTCGAGGAACCTACTGCCTGGGTCAGCCAAATGGCAGTTACTCGTAAAGACAGCGATGGCTCTGTTCGTATTTGCATTGACCCCCAGCCCTTGAACGCTGCGCTCATGAGAGAGCACTTCAAACTCCCAACGCTTGACGATGTCCTGCCCAGCCTGCAGAACGCAAAAGTGTTCACAAGACTTGATGTGAAGGAGGCATTTTGGCATGTGCGTCTGGACGAGCCGTCGAGTCTGTTGACGACCATGATCACACCTTTTGGCAGGTACCGATGGTCCAGACTGCCGTTTGGCCTCTCGGTGAGCAGCGAGATTTTCCAGAAGCGACTCACTGAGGCTTTGGATGGACTCGACGGAGTTGTCTGCGTAGCCGATGACATCGTCGTCGTGGGTCGTGGCGGCGACAAGAGTGAAGCTGGAAAGGACCATGACAAGAATCTTAACGATCTGCATAAGAGGTGTGCTGAGAGACACATCAAGCTGAATGACAAGAAGGCTGACGTCCGGAAAGACGAAATCACGTTAATGGGTCACCGTATTTCGTCAACAGGTATCCAACCAGATCCAGCGAAGGTATCTGCAATCCTCAACATGCCACCCCCAACCGACGTGCATGGAGTCCGGAGGCTGTGTGGTATGGTTCAGTACCTGTCACGATTCATGCCCGACCTGGCCAGTGACCTGGGACCAATAAGAGTACTGACAAAGAAAGACTGTCAGTGGGCGTGGACGCAAGAATGTGACCAAGCGTTCGAGACTGTGAAGAAGAAAATGACAAACACACCGGTGCTGGCATTCTTTGATCCAGAAAAGGAACTCGTGATTCAAGTCGACAGCAGTAAAGATGGCCTTGGGGCAGCAATTCTGCAAGACGGCAGGCCCCTGGAGTACGCTTCAAGAGCTCTGAGTCCGGCTGAGAAGAACTGGGCCCAGATTCAAAAAAGAGACACTCTCTTTAGAGTTTGGCTTGGAGCGGTTTGACCAGTATACCTTCGGTCGCAAAGTTCGTGTCCAGAATGACCACAAACCGCTAGCAGCCATCCTCAGAAAGCCGCTGAGTCAAGCTTCGCGGAGGATACAAGCTCTCATGATGAGACTCCATCGATACGACTTTGCCTTCAACTACGTACCTGGAATTCAGCTCTTTATTGCTGATACTCTGAGCAGGGCGTACCTTCCTGACCCTGGAACGGATGTGCGAGTTTTTGCCATCAACTCGCTAATGGACACGCCTGACAGAACAAGGGAAGAGGTGAGAGAAGCGACGCAGAATGACCCAGATCTTCTGACACTGCTACATGTCATCAGAAACGGATGGCCTGAGAGGAAAGAAGATGTTCTTGAGCCAATCAGACTGTATTTTGACATCCGTGACACCCTCGGAGAACAGCGTGGTATTCTTCTGAAAGGAGAGAGAGTCCTGATTCCCAGAGCCATGAGAGGAGAAATGAAGAGGAGATTACACGCAGCTCATTTGGGATATGACAGCATGCTGAGGCGGGCCCGGGAACTACTGTAATGGCCGGCCATGGCCAAGGACATCAAAGACGTGGCAGATCACTGTGAACCATGCCAGCAGATGAAGCCAGAGAACCAAAAAGAGACGCTGACACAGCACAGTGACGGGAATGCACCATGGATGAAGATCGGGATAGACCTCTTTGATCTCGATGGACGTCAATATCTGGTGACAGTGGACTATTTCACTTCTTTCATCGAAGTGGATCAGCTGAAAGGTACCACTGCGAGTGATGTGATCGTGAAACTGAGAGTTTTGTTTGCACGTTACGGTATTCCAGCTGAACTGATATCTGACGGTGGTCCCCAGTTTACTGCTGCAGAATTTCAGTCTTTTGCTAGTCGTTGGGGCATTACTCATACAATGTCGTCGCCTCTATACCCTAAAGCAAACGGCAAAGCAGAAGCGGCAGTGAAGACGATCAAACACATGATGATGAAATGCCTTCAGGACAATACAAACGTCTACGATGCGCTTTTGGAGCTGCGCAACACCCCACAGCAGGACACGGAGCTGAGCCCTACTCAATTGATGTTTGGGCGGCTGACAAGGTCGAGACTGCCGGCAGCTACGAACAAGCCAGTAAGCAAGACGCAGACACGGAAGGCGAGGCAGAAGCGACAGAGCTACGATAGAGCTGCCAAGGATTTGACCCCGCTATCAAATGGACAACCAGTCTACTACAAGCATCGTGAAGGACAAAGATGGCAGAAAGGGACGGTGCAACCTTGAGCATTCGAATCGATCTTACATTGTTGAGGGTCGAAATGGAGCAATTTACAGAAGAAACAGAGCACACATTCGCCCTACGAAGATTAAGCCAGAGCCTATACCTGAAGTGCAACAGAATGATGAAGGACACCAAGTGGTAGCTGTCCCTGACAACACAGAAACAGCACTACAACCTTCCCAGGATCTCAGACCTGTCGACGTTCCTGCACAAGCGTCAACCATACCAGTGCGTCCCCAGCGAGCCCGCAAGAAACCATCCTGGATGATTGACTATGACACAACCTAAAGAGAACAATTCTGTGTTGCAAGTGCACAAGACAGTGATATTGAGAACAATTAAAAACAAAGGAGTGACATAAACACTGGGACAAATCAGAGTGATGTGATTTGTGTGCAGGAAGAAAACTGTCAGATGGAAGTTTTTAATTTTGTTCATGATTATTTAATCTTCTGTTTTCCTTTTGTTTTGTTTTGGTTTTTGTTGGTCCGTTCATTGTAGTTTTTATCTCACAATCAGTAAATATTAATGATTTACTTTGCAAGATCAACATATTGTATTGACCATGAGAAAGGGGGATAGTGAGGTGAATTAGTTTTAATTTTACTTTGAGCATTGCGTTTTGACAGACGTTTGTTTACGTATTGTTATTTGCAAGTTTGAATCTTGTTATGTTGTTAAAAGTACAGTAGGTTTTCAGCAAGTGCATACTTATTGAGTTATTAATTTGCATTGTTTTATTCTTTATTGTATTTTGTTTCATTACCAAAGGAACTTGTTGAAAGTGAAGGGGATGTTCAGTGGTGGACTGAGGTCCATTTCCGTATCCAGGTTTTAGACTTGTGTTTTGCATGTATGGGAGGCTACGCTGAGCTAGCTCCTCCTCTATCAGGAGTTGTTTCCCTTGTCGTCTTCGAGAGTAAAGATGTCGGAACTAGAAGCCTCGAGTCTGTCCTTTGTTTGTCTGTTCAAGTCAAGTTAACATAAAGTAGATATCGTGTGCCTGTGAGTTCACGGACTGTTTGTGTATTCCTCTATAGAAGTGAAGGGGAGAGGGTTTTGTTAGTGAAATTGTGCACGGGATTTTAATCTCGATCTGTTTTGCATCTAAACCTGTGAGTACCTAATTTTTGAATACCTAACATTTATGTTCATGATTGTGTGTATTTGTGTGTATGTTTATCGTAACTGTATAATACAGTGAAATAATACAGTGGAGGGAACCTACATTGGGAGTTGTGTTTGTTCCTGTATGATAGCGTACTAGCGCATTTGCATTCATTCACACCAAAATGATATTAACATTTCTGGATATAGACTACCCACCGCCTTTACACACACACACACACACACACTCACACACACACCGCGTCTAAAGATTGTGTTCGACATGCCAACATGGAACCAACCAGTTTGTTTAACGCAAAAAGCACTGTCCCTTTAATAACAGTCGAAGCAGTGTAAAGTGAAATGCTTTTTTTTCTGGATTACTGACTTTCTCTTCTTGCTGTAAGAGCAAAACATTGTGAAGAAGATTATCAACTTACTGTGACCAAAAAATTGAATGGTTCTGGCAATTGTTGTTGTTGTTGTTGTTGTTGTTGTTGTTGTTGTTGTTGTGTCCTGCAAATCCATAACGGTTGAAGGGACGATACAACACAACAACCGTTGTTGATGGTGTTAATGCGGTCTCATTTTCAGTTGTTGGGGATGACCATGGATGAAGTACGAGTGACTGCAGACGAGTCTAAAAGATACCCAGTGACCGTTAAAATCTACGAACCACGAGGGATGACTGTGCTCCATAAGCCCTATGTTACGTCTGCACAACTCTTCATAGCTGCCTCTGACTCTGTGCTTCTGCACATGTGTTTTAATGAATTACCAAAGACTTATACGAAATTTAGCGTGAAGCTACGTTTTAGACCTGTTCCACTGTCAGTTTATGAGATCGACTACGAGTCCCCGAATACAGGTAAGAACCTTTCTTTCAAAGAAAGCTCACGAGAGAGAGAGAGAGAGAGAGAGAGAGAGAGAGAGAGAGAGAGAGAGAGAGAGAGAGAGAGAGATCTTTATTACTTAAGGAATGAGGTACCTGAATTTGAACATGACGTTGAACGTGAAGATTTAACCGCAGGAATAAGGAAAATAAAATAAAGGATGACTATGATCGAGATTACACAATATTCTATTTTTAACTCCCGGATCCAGAGACTCTTCGTTTAGTGGAGCACTAAGAGGGGCCAAGACATGATGATAAGTCTTATCTTACGCCCTAATGGTAAACCCATTAGATGCATGCTCCTGGGTGTTAGGTAATTACCCCGACTTTAGACAGACTGGTTATGACAAAAACACCAAACATACCAGGCTGCCACAAAGGAGAGGGCATTGTTGCGCTCGAGATGTTTGTGCCAAGGCACGAGAGCTGGAGTTGGAAGATAAGGAAGACATATGAATTGGGTTGGAGCCCTGGGCCCGTATGCTTATGGGGGAAGTTCGCGACAACTCCCGAAGTTTTGAGTGACATCGGAAGTACTTGCCTCACTTTCGTATGCATGGGCCGGAAAAAGGGTTTACTTCGAAGCAAAGCGAGGAAGTAACTCAGGGTAGTTTGCGACTACTTCTAAAGTTTTGAGCGACATCGGAAGTACATCCTCACTTTCGCATGCATGGGACGAAAAAACAGTTTACTTTCGAAGCTAACGAGGAAGTAAATGAGGGTAAATGAACTACAGCCAGACCCAGTAGTAAACACGCTACTTCCACAGTTTATCAGTGCAAAAAGGCAGGGCTTTTCTTCAGTTTTTCATATCAAACCGAGCTGACGCAAATGAAAGTCTCAAAGAGAGAAAATAGAAGAAAAAGTCGTATCTTGTGCATGCATTTCGTGCAAATTTCCCTGAATACAAACCTGAGTTGCCAGCTTCGACTTTTGTTTGTTCTGGGTCATTGGCCACCATTCTTTCATTCCCGCTTATACGAGGGGGTTACTGTGTTTCTATGAAAATGGGCGTCGTTGTGTGCATGTGTGAGTGTGTGTGTGTGTGTGTGTGTGTGTGTGTGTGTGCGTGCGTGCGTGCGTGCGTGCGTGCGTGCGTGCGTGCGTGCGTGCGTGTGTATGTGAGTGTGAGTGTGTGTGTGTGTGTGTGTGTGTATTTTTGCGAGTGCCTGCCTGCCTGTGTGTGCGTGCGTGCGGGTATAATCGTGAGTTTGTTTGCGTGCGCGTGCGTGCGTGTGTGTGTGTGTGTGTGTGTGTGTGTGTGTGTGTGTGCGTACGTGCGTGTGTGTTTGTGTGTGTGTGTGTGTGCGTGTGTGTGCGTGTGTGTGTGTGTGCGTGTGTGTGTGTGCATCCCCCCTTACCACACACTATCATGAGCTGAGTATTTATGCCTCGATATTTTATTGATGTTCTTACGTTTTATGTTGTTTATTATGATTCACCACACCCGAGTTTCTCGTAATTGAGATAATAAAGTGTTCTATGTCTATGTCTATGTCTAACACACATGCACACACGCGCGTAGGCAAAACAAATCCAATGTTGACTTTCAACTTTATATAAACATACATCCTGTTCACAATTAACAAGGACAAACAAAATTTACAAATACCAAAGTACAGCAATTTATCTTTTATAAAAATTCGGACACACATTTTCCCAATTAATATGAAAGTCACTGAACTTATCTTCTTTTCACTACACCTTATATCTTGTTTCCCCAAACACTGATTGATTTCTGCCTTTTCAAATTTACCAGTAACCCAAACATTCGCTCTAACTAACCTATTTTGTCCAAAACAGTTTTACCGATACACAATAATTAAAAAAAGAAGAGGTTTAACATAACCGACTTCGCTACCACATAAACAAAAAATGTTTTATTCTCCCCAACATTCTGGTTAACAAAATCATTATTATAGACAGTCATTCAATTTCAAGACAATCATCACAGCTTTGAACCGACCCTTTCGTTCAACCAGGCAGAAGCAACGACTATAGTGAAAGCTACTGCGCGATCAACGTCCGCCCATTTACGAACTCGCGATGAGATTTGTTTCCTCTGGTCACCAAGCCTACCGTTTACAAACGCACGCGCACTAATTGGGATTCCCCCAATTTCCTCGACCTTGACCTCAGAACTCTCGAAGCCCCTACTTCGGCTTTCAATTTAGCTCTTGCATACCGAGTAGCTGGCAACTTTGCTTCCGAAGTTCCCACTTTCAATGTTAATTTGCAGGCCCAGTCTCTCGCTTGACATCATTATACGACGATATCGCTTCTTAAGGGTCCTTACCCATCCAAAAGAAACCTCCAACGCATACTACAATTGCAGGACATTCCTGTTTGGCTACCTTGTACCATAGACACGAACTGTGACATTCTTGTTTAATTTAGGTGAAATGCTTGAAACAGAGTGGCTCAAAAGCGACAGTTCGATCAGTTACTAACCGAAAAAAAACGAGCTCGAGTCATTCGGCGAAGGTGGCGAGCTTTCAAACCATCACGACTGAATAACTCATAATTATTACATCTTATCATCACGCATTTTTCACACGAGTAGCATGGTGCAGTGGTTACCGATTCGGAAATTCGATCCGGCGCTCTGGGTTCAAGTGCCGCTGGGAGCTAAAATGTTTTTATCTTTTTTTTTATTAATCTTTTTCTTTATAGGCCTGAATTGCATTCAGGCTGCAACAACCGGTTTTTGTCTCTTTGTTCATTTTTTATATTTAGTCAAGTTTTGACTAAATATTTTAACATCGAGGGGGAATCGAAACGAGGGTCGTGGTGTATGTGCGTGTGTCTGTGTGTGTGTGTGTCTGTGTGTGTGTGTAGAGCGATTCAGACTAAACTACTGGACCGATCTTTATGCAATTTGACATGAGAGTTCCTGGGTATGAAATCCCCGAACGTTTTTTTCATTTTTTTGATAAATGTCTTTGATGACGTCATATCCGGCTTTTCGTGAAAGTTGAGGCGGCACTGTCACGCCCTCATTTTTCAACCAAATTGGTTCAAATTTTGGTCAAGTAATCTTCGACGAAGCCCGGGGTTCGGTATTGCATTTCAGCTTGGTGGCTTAAAAATTAATTAATGACTTTGGTCATTAAAAATCGGAAAATTGTAAAAAAAAATAAAAATTTATAAAACGATCCAAATTTACGTTTATCTTATTCGCCATCATTTGCTGATTCCAAAAACATATGAATATGTTATATTCGGATTAAAAACAAGCTCTGAAAATTAAATATATAAAAATTATTATCAAAATTAAATTGTCCAAATCAATTTAAAAACACTTTCATCTTATTCCTTGTCGGTTCCTGATTCCAAAAACATATAGATATGATATGTTTGGATTAAAAACACGCTCAGAAAGTTAAAACAAAGAGAGGTACAGAAAAGCGTGCTATCCTTCTTAGCGCAACTACTACCCCGCTCTTCTTGTCAATTTCACTGCCTTTGCCATGAGCGGTGGCCTGACGATGCTACGAGTAAAATGGCATTGCGTTCAGTTTCATTCTGTGAGTTCGACAGCTACTTGACTAAATATTGTATTTTCGCCTTACGCGACTTGTTTTTAATTGCGTAAAGAAACTGTCGCTTTCACAAAAAATCCAATCTTGACTTTCAACTGTACATTAATATAAAAAGCAGGAAAAAAGAACAGAAAAAAAGATCAATAAAGACGGATGCTCCCCGATAACAAAAAAACAAAAAACAAAAAAACAAAACAACAAAACAAAAGAGAGTCAAAACAAGAAAGGGTTGAAGCTGCCTGCATGCAACTGAGATTAAAAAAAAATTAAAAAGGAGAAAAAAAGTTCAACATAATCATTTATTTTTCTCCCTAACATTCAGGTCAACAAAGTCATTGTCATAGCTAGGCAGTTATTCGATTCCAAGACAATCATCACAGGTTTGAACCGACCCTTTCGTTTAACCATTCAAAAAACAACAGCAATAACGCTGTTAGTACTACAGCGCGCTCAACGTTCGCCCTTTTGAACTCGCGATGAGACTTGTTTCTTCTGGTCGCCAAGCTTACCGTTAACAAACTAGTTGGGATTCCCCCAATTTTCGCGACCTTGACCGAATACCTCGAAGTCAGCACTACGGCGTTCACGCAAGGGAACAGTTAGAAAGTTAACTTCGGGAGTTCCCACTTTCAAAAGAGCAGGGATGTTGCTACAAATACATACCCATAATAGGACAAATGTCCTGAGTTCTTCAGCATCAATAGGACATTTGACCGCTTTCAGAAAGTCTAATAGGACATTATGAATTTGCGCCAAACAGCTTATAACACATTCCATGGAATTGTTCCAAAGTCATGTGCCCACACAAACACACACACACACACACACGCGCGCGCGCGCGCGCGCGCTGTAGAACACACACACATAATATAGAAAATACATTAACACAGTGTGTGTATAATGTTGTATTTGTTTAGTTTCAAAGAAACCACAAAAAAGAAACCAACATGAACAACTTCAGAGCTCTTACTTTGATTACAAACTGCATGATTTGGATAAAAGTTGATCGGTTTGATCTAATGCTGATCTTTTGCAGGCTCTAGGTTTTTTTTCAACGGCATAATTCAGTGCTTCGTCTCGTATCGAAAACAAAAGCAGACGACAAATTTAGTCAGTTGGAGTTGTCTCCCGTACTCCTGCAGCATGCACTGATCTAAAAATAATCCACTACAATAGACGGTTATACCCAAACGGCGCATACCGCAAACGGTTCGGGAATTCCCGACAAAAGAAAAGATCCGCACTGGCAACTCCAGTGTCAGCTGAACACGAGAGCGTTCGGTCTTTTAGAAGATTTGTATCTTGAAATGGAAATTAACGAATATCGCGCTGTCCGAAGGAATGGAGTACATATCGGACAATGACCACGCTCAGGCTAAAACGATAGGACATCTGACCGACATGCGGCAATGTGAATCAAGTCAAGTCAAACAGTTTATTTACCAAATGCAAAGCACAGGATTTTGTTATGGTGTATGCATAAAACTTCACACTCCTTCCACACGCATATATGACAACAACTATGTAGAGACAAAGTGTTCAATCTCACTGGGCCCACTACGTGTGCACACCAACCAGACAGTTCAAAACGGACTGGTTGTTCCTTTAGCACCAATCTGACAGGAGTAATCACAGGTTGCATGGATAAAGATAAATGAATTCCCTAAAAATCATATCTAAAAATATAGTCATCAATATAATAAATCGGACATTTGGGGATTTTCATTGATAAATGTCCGATGTCCGACGCCTAACGACATTCCTGAAAGAGGCCTCTACTTTCAGTGTTTCTGACTTCCAGTTCATGCATACGGGCCCTGGATAGGCCGTTGTGAGTCAGTGCTGTAGTTGGTGGGGTTGTTGAACTAACGGCTGTTTGGCCGGTGGGGCGCCGGGCCAGGGCTATTTTGGGCTTGTTGAACAAAGGGCTGTTTGGCCGGTGGGGTGCCGGGCCAGGACTATTTTCAATCAATCAATCAAAATGAAGCTTATATAGCGCGTATTCCGTGGGTACAGTTCTAAGCGCTTGTCAAAGAGTTGTCAACATAGGACTAACAAAGAAACTAACATCTTCAGACGGACACGAACCCTATCACACACTAGCAAACCCTGGTAAACATAGAACAAACAACTGTTTAACAACGATGTACACATCAATAGCTAGGTCCAAACAAAATAATATTAACCTTTGCCGGATGCCGCTTTTGACTACACACGCCCGACGATGCGGGTTTGTCTGAACCCATACATTTGAAAGAGGGTTTTTACCGTTTATTCCTCTAACGACGATGCGGGTTTGTCTGAACCCATACATTTGAAAGAGGGTTTTTACCGTTTATTCCTCTAACGACGATGCGGGTTTGTCTGAACCCATACATTTGAAAGAGGGTTTTTACCGTTTATTTCTCTAACGACGGGGTGGGTTCAGGGAAACCCACAGCGCTACTTCAGTGGGTGCATCGAGTTTCTCCCTTCATCGACTTCTTGCAGGGGAGGGAGAGGGGAGGGAGGGGGGAGGGAGAGGGGGAGGGAGAGACTGAGAGAGACTGAGAGACTAAGAAAGAGAGAGAGAGAGAGAGACTAAGAAAGAGAGAGAGAGAGAGACTAAGAAAGAGAGAGAGAGAGACTAAGAAAGAGAGAGAGAGAGAGACTAAGAAAGACAGAGAGAGAGACTAAGAAAGAGAGAGAGAGAGACTAAGAAAGAGAGAGAGAGACTAAGAAAGAGAGAGAGAGAAAGAGAGAGAGAGAAACTAAGAAAGAGAGAGACTAAAAAAGAGAGAGAGAGACTAAGAAAGAGAGAGAGAGACTAAGAAAGAGAGAGAGAGAGACTAAGAAAGAGAAAGAGAGAGAGAGAGAGACTAAGAAAGAGAGAGAGAGAGACTAAGAAAGAGAGAGAGAGAGACTAAGAAAGAGAGAGACAGAGAGAGAGACTAAGAAAGAGAGAGAGACTAAGAAAGAGAGAGAGAGACTAAGAAAGAGAGAGAGACTAAGAAAGAGAGAGAGACTAAGAAAGAGAGAGAGAGAGAGACTCAGAAAGAGAGAGAGACTAAGAAAGAGAGAGAGAGAGACTAAGAAAGAGAGAGAGAAAGAGAGAGAGACTAAGAAAGAGAAAGAGAGAGAGAGACTAAGAAAGAGAGAGAGAGACTAAGAAAGAGAGAGAGAGAGACTAAGAAAGAGATAGAAAGACTAAGAAAGAGAGAGAGAGAGAGAGACTAAGAAAGAGAGAGAGAGAGAGACTAAGGAAGAGAGAGAAAGAGAGACTAAGAAAGAGAGAGAGGGACTAAGAAAGAGAGAGAGAGACTAAGAAAGAGAGAGAGAGAGAGACTAAGAAAGAGAGAGAGAGAGACTAAGAAAGAGAGAGAGACTAAGAAAGAGAGAGAGGGAGACTAAGAAAGAGAGAGAGAGACTAAGAAAGAGAGAGAGACTAAGAAAGAGAGAGAGAGACAAAGAAAGAGAGAGAAAGAGACTAAGAAAGAGAGAGAGAGACTAAGAAAGAGAGAGAGCGAGAGAAACTAAGAAAGAGAGAGAGAGAGACTAAGAAAGAGAGAGAGAGAGAGACTAAGAAAGAGAGAGAGAGACTAAGAAAGAGAGAGAGAGAGAGAGAGACTAAGAAAGAGAGAGAGAGAGACTAAGAAAGAGAGAGAGAGCCTAAGAAAGAGAGAGAGAGACTAAGAGAGAGAGAGAGAGACTAAGAAAGAGAGAGAGAGACTAAGAAAGAGAAAGAGAGAGACTAAGAAAGAGAGAGAGAGACTAAGAAAGAGAGAGAGAGAGAGAGACTAAGAAAGAGAGAGAGAGACTATTTTGGGCTTGTTGAACTAAGGGCTGTTTGGCCGGTGGAGCGCCGGGCCAGGACTATTTTGGGCTTGTTGAACTAAGGGCTGTTTGGCCGGTGGGGCGCCGGGCCAGGACTATTTTGGGCTTGTTGAACTAAGGGCTTTTTGGCCGGTGGGGCGCCGGGGCAGGGCTATTTTGGGCTTGTTGAACTAAGGGCTGTTTGGCCGGTGGGGCGCCGGGCCAGGACTACTTTGGGCTTGTTGAACTAAGGGCTTTTTGGCCGGTGGGGCGCCGGGGCAGGGCTATTTTGGGCTTGTTGAACTAAGGGCTTTTTGGCCGGTGGGGCGCCGGGGCAGGGCTATTTTGGGCTTGTTGAACTAAGGGCTGTTTGGCCGGTGGGGCGCCGGGCCAGGGCTATTTTGGGCTTGTGGTATAAGGATGGGGAGGGAACTCTTTTCGCCTTTCTTCCACCGTTCCTCCTCAAGAGCATCCCACCCAAGGAGAGCCGCGCTAGGTGTACCCATATTGCCATCTGTGTTAGAAGTTGGCAGTCACGGCTGCCGCATTGGATCTCTTGACACTTATGTCTGATAGTGATTTGTTTTGTCATGATACAAGGGGCGAGTGTTTTGTCGTCCGGTAGTCTATCTTGAAGCGGTTTGATTTCAACAAAACATTAGATGACACAGCCTCAGCCATCTAAGGTTCTATGTGCCTCTGCTCTAAAGTTAGTCTAGTCTGGAGGCGGTTTGATTATTTGGCTAACCTGTGGAGCTTCTGCCTCGGCCGTCCAGGATGCCATGTCTCTCGAAAATGTGTGTCTGGAGGCACATTTGGTTTGGTTCACGTCGCCAGCTGCTGCCTCGGCCAGGCGTGGGTTTCATATCTGAGCTGTTTCCGATCTGGGCGTTCTAGGAAGCACCCTAGAACCAGCTGGCAACAGTTGACCCTGCTCAGGATGGTAGCCAGGATCATAATCGGCTGGTCGCCGAGTGATGAGTTGGGTCAGAGGGAGTCACCAGTGTTGAGAGCAGTATCTGTTCTGTTTCGGAGAAGGTCGGCCATCTTCTGCTTGGGGGCACTGCAGCTATCAGTGTGTTAGGTGGCAAACTATGCCACACTGACAGCTCACATGGTTCCAATAAAATGCGACTGCTGACTGTGCGAAGCGACGCAGCAGTATCATGGGTTTTAGTGAGGTGGTAAGTGGTCACCTTTTCTGTTGTATGGAAAGTGCACCCAGCCTTTCTCCCCACACTCGTCAGAGATCGTTAGAGAGGGCTTTTCTTTCTCTTTCACTTCTTGCCGAGACCCTACCAAACAAAAACGTCATGAGGATGTCTAACATAAGATTGTGTCATTTGAAAAAGTTGAAGATTGTAATCAGATTGTGTGTGAATCCATTGCTTGTGAACATTGATGATGAAACCCTGCAGGTATGCTGCAGACCCCGTTCTACGACCGCGCCATGACCTATCGGAACGTGATCAACTTTCCCTGGGGGCACGTTGCAGTCCCCCCTGACCACGTGATCATGGTCAGCTTCCCGTGGGGCGAGGTAGCTGGCACTCTCGCCTTGAAAACAGACACATCCCAAGTGATTTACGCCTGCCAGGAATTCCCCAGAACGAGCATCTACAACACCTCCAACCTGTCGCTCTTCTTTGTCAACATATGTAAATACAGACATGAAAGAGAAGCACGAGGCCTCCGCATGGACTTTTCCTTCCATCACGTGACCGCAATTCCTGAGCAGTTGTCGGACGGCACGTGGAACTGCTCCGTGCCTCACTGGCCAGACTTCAGACAGCACCTCCTGTGCAATTTGCTGTGGGAGTGTAGGGGTGGGGAGGACGAGGTTCCCTGCCCTTACTACACACGGCGTTGTGGCGCGGGCCTCATCACGATGGGACAACTTTGCCTTTTCTACGCTGGAAGGTTTGACAAGTACATCAGCTGGGTTGACGCCTACGATCTCTGCGTGGAGCGCGGTGGGAGGTTGGCAACACTAAAGACGGAAGAGGACAGAAAGAATGCTTTTCGTCTTTTCGGATTGAGTAACTTTCGGTACCTTAGGATATATATCGGGATTTCCGCAATCACAAGCGCTGCTCAATCATGGTGAGCTGCGATCGTCTCGGTACAGATCCATGTGCAATCCATCTCCGTTTAACATTTAATCAAATGTCGACGAAAAATTGTTTCCGGTAAACCGGGAATCGAGACGAGATCATGGTGTATGTGTAAAACAGAACCAGCAGGTCACACTCTAGTACACACCTCTCTCTCTCTCTCTCTCTCTCTCTCTCTCTCTCTCTCTCTCTCTCTCTCTCTCTCTCTCTCACTCACACACACACACACACACACACACACACACCCAGTCACACACACACACACACACACACTCCCTTGCAAACACACACTCATTCACACACGCTCACACGCACTTACTCACACACACTTTTTACACACAAAACACACACTCGTGCGCACATATAATCAGGCGGACACACACGCCTTTACAAACACACATAAACACTCATACACACACAAACATACACACAAACTCCGGAACACATTCTCGCACACGCGAACACACATACACACACACACACACACACACACACACACACACACACACGCACGCACACACATACACACACACATGCAAACACACATACATAACCACACACACTCTCTCCCTCTCTTGCACACACACATAGGCTACACACACGCACACACACACAAACACACACTGTTACACGACACTTGAGATTGCCACAAGTTCTCAAATGTCGTATAGTTGTGTTCTTTTATTCTACGTCGCCCGTCTTCGCAGCAGCAGAAAACAACTCGTCAAATTGAGTTCGAGGATTTATTTAGCATTCCATACATACTACTGCACATCTAGCAGAACTCAAAGTAGAAGCTTTTTTACATACAAATCGCGCTGGCCTATATAGCAAATACTCAATCTCGAGAATATTCCAGACCGAACATGATTCAACTACATTATTATGGACTTGAATAGCGACATTCTCTGTGACGTACATCAAAAGTGCCGACGCACTTAATCTGAGCGAACGCCACGAACCCACGAGTAAAAACAGCGTGGTAAACAACTTGTTTTGACAGGACTAGAAAGTTCACCTGCATTCTCGTCAAAACATAAAAATTGTGTTTACAAAATATGATATCGGTACTTTCCCACAGAGTACAAATAAGTCAACTACATGCAACACACAAAACTGAACCAAAGTTCAGCAACGGTAGCGTTTCCTAACATTACCCCTAACACAAGAAGGAATATACCTAATTTCTTTCAATCATTGAAACGCTACCTGTACACATAATTATTATGTATACATAACAGATTGAAATCCAGGTATGTACATTAATCTGTTGGAGAATAAACACAGTTTTACTCACATACTCGGCTGAGAAAATCTGCTCCAACATTGTCTGAACCCTTGATCGATTCCACTCGCATACCAAAGTTCTGCTAGTACATCACCCACCTCATGATACGATTATTCACAAACTTCGCAGAGTTCAGGTAGGTGAGGGGTTTGTGATCAGTCTGAAGCACGAATTTCACCCCTTGGAGGTAGTGTTCAAATTTCTTGATTCCCCACACGATGGCTATACACTCCTTCTCCATGGTTGAGTAGTTATCGGCTCCTGACAGCTTCTTGCTGGCATAGCTGACCGGAAACGGTTTACCTCCATGCTCTTGCATCAGCATGGCGCCGATCCCTTCGTCCGATGCGTCTGTACGCAAGATGAACTCTTTGGCAGTATCAGGAAGGCGTAGCACCGGGTCTCGTGACATCAGGTCGCGCACGGTCTGGTATGCCTTCTCCTGAGCTGGTCCCCAGAGTATTCGGTTGGGGCATCCTTTTCGGGTCATGTCCGACAAAGGCGCCGTTATGGCGGCGAAGTTTGGAATGAACTCTCTGTAGTACCCAGCCAATCCAAGGAAGGATCGCACTTGCTTCTTGGTTTCAGGACGTGGCGCATTGAGGATCTTGATGACGTTTTCCAACAAAAGCCCCTTTTGACCTTCCTTCAGTGAATGACCTATGAAGTCAACATTGTCGGTCCCCAAAATGCACTTGCTGGGTCTCACGGTCAGATTAGCTTTTGTCAGGCGGGAAAACAGTTCCCTCAAAGTCTCCAGATGCTCCGCAAAGGTCTCCGTGTGGACTAGCAGATCATCCCAGTAGTACACAACATTCTTCATTCCTTTGAGCATTTTTCGCATTCCCCTCGTAAGGGTAGCACCACTGTTCACCATGCCAAAAGGCATCCGCAGGCACTCATACGTTCCGTCTGGAGTTGCAAAGGCGGTCTTTGGTATGTCCTCTTCGCGCACAGGAATTTGCCAATATCCCTTGCTGAGATCGATCTTTGAGAAGATCTTACTGCCAGTTAACTGTCGGAATAGATCAGTTGCCGTCGGCATTGGTTCAGGGTCAAACACGGTGATCTTATTGACTTTCCTGAAGTCAATGCATACCCTGTTTGTACCGTCTTTCTTCTTGACAACAACAACGGGAGATGAGTAAGGGGATGATGACT
Organism: Littorina saxatilis; assembly: GCF_037325665.1. Lineage (NCBI taxonomy): Eukaryota > Metazoa > Mollusca > Gastropoda > Littorinimorpha > Littorinidae > Littorina > Littorina saxatilis. Next base: position 69,105,344 of record NC_090248.1, on the reverse strand, counting down.
CACGGATGACCCCCATCTTCAACATGTTGTCGATGTCCTTCTTCAAGGATTCCCGAGCCTGAAACGGGATAGGGTATGGTTTTGAGCGAACAGGAACGTCAGATGTGAGATGAACTTCATGTTCGACCAAGGACGTAGAGCCTGGAACATCACAGAACCTATGGGTGAAGTCGCCCATAAAATCATGCAGCTCCTTCTGCTGATCTTCTGTCAGGTCAGGTCCTAGCTTGACGTCATCCACTCCCTCTTTCTTGTGGAGGTCTCCCAACTCCAGTAGTTCCTCACCGTCGAACTTGTCTAGTTCGGCTGGTTCTTCCACCATTGCTGCGACCTGTACTGCTTCCGGAGGTCTCTCCACATACAGTTTCAGGAGGTTAGCGTGGTAGATCTTGGACTTCTTGCCGACATTCACCTTGTAGTCGTTGATCCCTACCACGGCCTCAACCTCGTATGGGCCTTTCCACTGCATCAGTAGTTTGTTGTGATCAGTGGGAAGCAGTATCAGCACTTTGTTACCTGGTGTAAACTTCCTGTTTACGGCTTTGCGGTCGTAGTAGTGCTTGCCGCTATCCTGAGACTTTCTCAAGTTCTCTCGAGCAATCTCGAGAGTCTCCTCCAGTTTCTCTCGCAACTCGAACACGTACTGGTAACTGTTCTTCACTTCAGGTGTGTCCACATCTTTCGTCCACAATTCCTTTAGTATCTGCATCGGGCCTCTCACGGTCCGCCCGTACATCAGCTCGAACGGGGAGAATCCAGTGGACTCTTGTGGCACCTCCCTGTATGCAAATAGCAAGGCATTGATGTAGCGATGCCACTGCCTTGGCTGCTCACTGCATAGTTTCTTCAGCGTGGACTTCAGCGTTGCATTGAATTTTTCTACCAGCCCATTGCACATTGGGTGATAGGCTGTCGTAGTCAAGTGGCGAATGCTCAGCAGCCTGTTGACCTCTTCCATGCATTCAGAGACAAACTGTGTCCCCAGGTCTGTGAGCATTTCTTCAGGAACCCCAATTCTGCTGAAAATGTCCACAAGTGCCTCGGCAACAGTCTCGGTGTCAATTTTCTTCAGAGGCACGGCTTCTGGGTACCTGGTTGCATAGTCTACCAGGGTCAGTACCCAACGATGACCCTCTTCACTTGGCGGTTTGATCTCGCCGATGAGGTCAATGGCCACCCTCTTGAAAGGTCGGTCGATCAAAGGCATCTTCTGCAACGGCACTTTCGGGACCCTTCCTCGGGGTATGGTTTTCTGGCAAATATCGCACGATCTGCAGAATCGAGTCACATCTGCATGCAGTCCTGGCCAGTAAAACGCAGCCTGGATTCTGTCTGATGTCTTCTTGACACCCAGGTGACCTGCCATAATGGAGTCGTGGGCCACCTCCATCACCTGGCGCCTAAGCGGTTGAGGCACCAGAACTTGACGTAATGGCTTCCCACCGTTGACTCTCGCGTGCTGGAACACTCTGTACAGGATCTTGGCCTTCACCTCAAAGTGCACAGTGCCTTCGCCCTTAGTCATCTCCTTGACAGGACGACTCCTGTACTTTGTCAAGGTCAAATCAGCTTCCTGTAGCTGAATCAGCTGATCCCTGTCCACGACAGCAGTTGCAGAACTGTTGGTGACCCTGAGTGGCGTAGTTGTTTTGTCCTTCTTCGCCTGGGCTCTGGTCGTCACAGCGCTTACAACCTGCGGCTGGTCGCGGCGATGCACAGTTGCTCTGTCATCTCGTAACAGTTCGCTGATATCTTCATTCGCGAATGGCAGTGGGTCTTCCTCCTCAGCAGCAGGCTGAGCTGAGCCCATTCTCCATTCGAAATCAGGGTCATCAGGACGTCTCGCACCCCCAATATTCCCAATTAGTAGATCGTACAAGGGCTTCTTCAGGCAGACGGCCTCAACTTCTCCGGTGAAGTCTGGAGTATCGATCTGGTCCTTCCCGTCAGTGAATGCTGGAAGTTTCGATGCCCTGTGTAGCATTTGCTGCTGGTTATCTCTTTGGCGTGGTGCCTCGTGCTGATTTTGAACACGCACCATTTCTGTCTGAAGCTCTAAGCGCTTCATCTCCATTTTTATTTGGAGCTCTAAGCGTTTCAGCTCTATTTGCCTTTCTTCACGCTGTGCTTCTCTTTCTCTTTCTTCACGCTCACGCTGCGCTTGTCTTTCTTCACGCTCACACTGCGCTTGTCTTTCTTCACGCTCACGCAGCGCTTGTCTTTCTTCACGCTCACGCTGCGCTTGTCTTTCTTCACGCTGCGCCAGCAGTCGTGTCTGGGACTCGATGAACTCCGTCAGCTGCTTGCCTTTCAGTCCCAGTTCAACTCCTTTTGCCCAGAACTCAGCCATTCTGGTCTTTTCCGGTGCGTTCGTCTGTATTCTTTCACAGCCCCGAACGTAGACGAATGTAGTCTTCTAAAAGAACACAGTCTCTACTGCACCTCCGATGCTTCTCTCGTCGCTGTTCACCTTCGTAGACGCAGGCTGCCACCCTCCTCGTCTAACGTGACGGCGCACTCTGCTCACGATACGTACACGACGTACCCCAGTCGTATTTCGTAGTATTAATGCACTAGCTCCGCGACGAAGTCCGTCTCGTCCAAACGGCAGCTAACCTCTGTAATCCCGATACACTCCGGCGTCGCTCACCGTACCGAGCTGCGGCGATTACCAAACTCTTCACCAGTCACACCGAATCCACGGTTCCGTAGTCTCAATACTGATCCCTCAGGATACACCCGATTGATGGCTACCTCCTGTGACTGTCTTGACACTGGTCCTTGTTGCTGGAAAACCCTTGGCGTTAAACGTAGATCCTTGGCTTGGCCCCCAATTGTTACACGACACTTGAGATTGCCACAAGTTCTCAAATGTCGTATAGTTGTGTTCTTTTATTCTACGTCGCCCGTCTTCGCAGCAGCAGAAAACAACTCGTCAAATTGAGTTCGAGGATTTATTTAGCATTCCATACATACAACTGCACATCTAGCAGAACTCAAAGTAGAAGCTGTTTTACATACAAATCGCGCTGGCATATATAGCAAATACTCAATCTCGAGAATATTCCAGACCGAACATGATTCAACTACATTATTATGGACTTGAATAGCGACATTCTCTGTGACGTACATCAAAAGTGCCGACGCACTTAATCCGAGCGAACGCCACGAACCCACGAGTAAAAACAGCGTGGTAAACAACTTGTTTTGACAGGACTAGAAAGTTCACCTGCATTCTCGTCAAAACATAAATATTGTGTTTACAAAATATAATATCGGTACTTTCCCACAAAGTACAAATAAGTCAACTACATGCAACACACAAAACTGAACCAAAGTTCAGCAACGGTAGCGTTTCCTAACACACACACGCAAACACACATACATAACCACACACACTCTCTCTCTCTCTCTTGCACACACACATACACACACACACACACACACACACACACACACACACACACACACACACACTTACAGTAACACCAACACATGTGCACAAAATGCACACACATAATTATGGAAGGCGAAAAGGGTCAAATGATCGAGCAAAAGGATCGAGTAAAAGGATGCATACTTTTTGACCCTTTCCGCCCTACGCGCCGGAAAGGGTCAAACACACGAGCAAAAGTATCGTGCAAAAGGATCGATCCTTTTACTGGATCCGGTGCCGACAAAAAGTGGAACCGGAATTTTACCGGCACACAGTCTGGAGTTCACATTTTGGTGGCAAACTGACTTCAGAGTTCAGTTCGCGTGTACGTGCGTCCAGTGTTCTAGATGATCGAACGTGTAGCAAAGACGTGTACGTGTAGATATTCCGTCACCCGTGACTCACTTTTTTTCTCCAATGTTCCAAATCATACGTTATCGCGGCTCAAAAGCTTGACGTAAAAACTAGATTTGATGACGTTACCCGTACACGTTCCTGTACATGTGCTGAAAGTGGCACATCTAGATCTGTTGCAGACGAACGCTTCGCGCCAAACACTTTTCACACAGTAATTTTAACTACACACCCCTATAAATGTACTCGCTAAAACAAGAAGAATTTTTTCTTTGTTTCTCTTTTTAACAATAACAATAACAATAACAATAACAGCACTTTAGTGTCCATTAAAATATTACATAAAAATGGAAAATTGTCTTCGGCACACCCTGCCTGCCTGTAAACGATTATAACAAAAATTGTAAAGGACAACACACATAAAATATAAAAGGGATACAATCAAATATGATATTTCTTGATATATATCTTGATATTTCATGCTCCTTCACGCCGCGCCAGAACACGTAATCTACTTACTTTACTTTCTAGATTCGTTTTTTGTGCTAATCCGTTCCATGATTTTCCGAAACAGCGCGATGAAACTGCTCGTTCACAAGTATCGTGTAAAATGATCCATCCTTTTGCTCGATCATTTGACCCTTTCCGCCTTCCATACACACACACACATCGCGCGAGAGAAAAAGACCGCCGAGAGGGGATGACGTCATATGCATTGACGTCAAAGCCTTTCGACGTCATCTTCTTACGCGAGCTTTATACATAGACTTATAGAATGTATACCCCGCCAAAGCGGCCTTGGGTGGCGTTTGCTCAATGTCACCCACCGTTTTGTAGTTAGTATGTTCCCAATTTTTAGTGAACTTCCATCCCCAACTGTAGCCCCTGATCGGGCACAAAGAATCCTTCTTTATCATGTATTATCGGCATGAACATTACTCAAGTCGATTACAGTATATATAGCGTTCGTGGGATATCTCCAGCTTCGCTTGGATAATATATATAAGAACTGACTACATCAGGCATAAAAACAGCCGGAGGTAAAAAAAAACAAGTCGCGTAAGGCGAAAATACAATATTTAGTCAAGTAGCTGTCGAACTCACAGAATGAAACTGAACGCAACGCAACGCAGCAAGACCGTATACTCGTAGCATCGTCACTCCACCGCCCGTGGCAAAGGCAGTGCACGTGGAATTGACAAGAAGAGCGGGGTATTCGTTGCGCTGAGAAGGATAGCACGCTTTTCTGTACCTCTCTTCGTTTTAACTTTCTGAGCGTGTTTTTAATCCAAACATATCATATCTATATATTTTTGGAATCAGGAACCGACAAGGAATAAGATGAAAGTGTTTTTAAATTGATTTCGAAAAAAAAAATTTGATAATAATTTTTATATATTTAATTTTTAGAGCTTGTTTTTAATCCGAATATAACATATTGATATGTTTTTGGAATCAGCAAATGATGGCGAATAAGATAAACGTAAATTTGGATCGTTTTATAAATTTTTATTTTTTTTTACAATTTTCAGATTTTTAATGACCAAAGTCATTAATTAATTTTTAAGCCACCAAGCTGAAATGCAATACCGAACCCCGGGCTTCGTCGAAGAGTACTTGACCAAAATTTCAACCAATTTGGTTGAAAAATGAGGGCGTGACAGTGCCGCCTCAACTTTCACGAAAAGCCGGATATGACGTCATCAAAGACATTTATCAAAAAAATGAAAAAAACGTTCGGGGATTTCATACCCAGGAACTCTCATGTCAAATTTCATAAAGATCGGTCCAGTAGTTTAGTCTGAATCGCTCTACACACACACACACACGCACACACGCACACACACACACACATACACCACGACCCTCGTTTCGATTCCCCCTCGATGTTAAAATATTTAGTCAAAACTTGACTAAATATAAAAACAAGTCGCGTAAGGCGAAAATACAATATTTAGTCAAGTAGCTGTCGAACTCACAGAATGAAACTGAACGCAACGCAACGCAGCAAGACTGTATACTCGCAGCATCGTCACTCCACCGCCCGTGGCAAAGGCAGTGCCAGTGGAATTGACAAGAAGAGCGGGGTATTCGTTGCGCTGAGAAGGATAGCACGCTTTTCTGTACCTCTCTTCGTTTTAATTTTCAGAGCTTGTTTTTAATCCGAATATAACATATTTATATGTTTTTGGAATCAGCAAATGATGGAGAATAAGATAAACGTAAATTTGGATCGTTTTATAAATTTTTATTTTTTTTTACAATTTTCAGATTTTTAATGACCAAAGTCATTAATTAATTTTTAAGCCACCAAGCTGAAATGCAATACCGAAGTCCGGGCTTTGTCGAAGATTACTTGACCAAAATTTCAACCAATTTGGTTGAAAAATGAGGGCGTGACAGTGCCGCCTCAACTTTCACGAAAAGCCGGATATGACGTCATCAAAGACATTTATCAAAAAAATGAAAAAAACGTTCGGGGATTTCATACCCAGGAACTCACATGTCAAATTTCATAAAGATCGGTCCAGTATTTTAGTCTGAATCGCTCTACACACACACACACACACACAGACACACGCACATACACCAAGACCCTCGTCTCGATTCCCCCCTCTACGTTAAAACATTTAGTCAAAACTTGACTAAATGTAAAAACAAGTCGCGTAAGGCGAAAATACAATATTTAGTCAAGTAGCTGCCATTTTTCAGCAAGACCGTATACTCGTAGCATCGTCAGTCCACCGCTCATGGCAAAGGCAGTGAAATTGACAAGAAGAGCGGGGTAGTAGTTGCGCTAAGAAGGATAGCACGCTTTTCTGTACCTCTCTTCGTCTTAACTTTCTGAGCGTGTTTTGAATCCAAACATATCATATCTATATGTTTTTGGAATCAGGAACCGACAAGGAATAAGATGAAAGTGTTTTTAAATTGATTTGGAACATTTAATTTTGATAATAATTTTTATATATTTAATTTTCAGAGCTTGTTTTTAATCCGAATATAACATATTTATATGTTTTTGGAATCAGCAAATGATGGAAAATAAGATAAACGTAAATTTGGATCGTTTTATAAATTTTTATTTTTTTTTTACAATTTTCAGATTTTTAATGACCAAAGTCATTAATTAATTTTTAAGCCACCAAGCTGAAATGCAATACCGAACCCCGGGCTTCGTCGAAGATTACTTGACCAAAATTTCAACCAATTTGGTTGAAAAATGAGGGCGTGACAGTGCCGCCTCAACTTTCACGAAAAGCCGGATATGACGTCATCAAAGACATTTATCAAAAAAATGAAAAAAACGTATGGGGATTTCATACCCAGGAACTCTCATGTCAAATTTCATAAAGATCGGTCCAGTAGTTTAGTCTGAATCGCTCTACACACACACACACACAGACACACACACACACACACACACACACGCACATACACCACGACCCTCGTTTCGATTCCCCCTCGATGTTAAAAATAAAACATTTAGTCAAAACTTGACTAAATGTAAAAAAAGAGGAAAAAAGTGGGCCCCCAGTAGGCCCCCAGTGGGGTCAAGGGGCAAAACCCCTAACGATAACTACTAATATATACATTACAAGTTTGATAACATATTTGCTCAAGTATGTACATGTATGTTCAGTATTTTTCCACTACTAACATAACCTTTAGTATTCGTGTTAAGCCTGTAAAGTGTACAAATCACTATGATTTTTTTTCTCTGTTTCTCTTTTACATTTTGTCAATTTTGTGTGTGTGTGTGTGTGTTGTGTGTGTGTGTGTGTGTGTGTGTGTGTGTGTGTGTGTGTGTGTGTGCAGGTACAGGACTGCCTATCACTGGACCGACAACACAATCGTACATGACGTATCTTTAACGCCAGGAAAAGTTAACCTAATGATCGATGAGTTTCTGATAGAAAAATCACTACCCAGCCATTGCGGTTCGTATTATCCCATTTTAAAAGAAACTAGATTAGACGCGTGCTACGAACATTTTCGGGCTGCAGCGATATGCGAAAAAGTTCCGTCAGACGCTGTTACCGCTGAAGCCACAGAGGCGCTTGTGTTGCCTCCCCTTGGAAACAGCACTTTCAACATTTCAGCAGTGACGTGTCCAAAAGGCCACGTGACACACGAGTTTCTTGCGTGTGACGTGAAGAGTGATTGTTGGTCACGTGACGATGATATGCCATGCGCAACACCTCTGATGCCTCAGTCGCCACTTCCCCCTGGGTACACGTGCCACAATCTGATTGGTCAAGTACCGTACACCTTGGTATGCGATCACAGGGCTGATTGTTCGGACAACAGTGACGAGGACTTCTGTGGCTTCCTACCCTGTGGCTCTGGCACATATCCTTGCGGCGACTCTCAGGTACCGATAAATAGACATAAATATATTTATCGCATTTTTACTGATCACATGGCAAAAGCAGCTGTTGTCATATTGGTCAACTAGGAACTGTATATTACCTGCTATTCAGACTTGGTCGTGTGACAGATTCCACACGAGATTACGTTGATTGTCGAAGCCGTCAGGCTGAGTTAGACATCAGCTAATCGAGTGTGGAAGAAAACTCTGGCACACGACCAAGTCGGAATAGCATTTATGTCTCACAGCTTCAACAGAGGAGAGAACAAACACGTTTTGCGTACTCAAGCTTGACAAACCTAAACACAGGAGCAGCCATTGTGGAGAGATCTACTTTTTGACGGAAGTGACCGAACAACTATGAATGACGTCTCGGTATATGTGAATGACGTCACAGTCATCGTCAAAAGTTTGTATCTTTTGAAGCATCGCATTCTTTATGACGTCTTTCTGTGTCTGCATCCGCGAAATGTTTGTTCTTTTCGGGATCTTTGTCATCTATGTTCAGAACTCTGTCCTTCTAGATTCAGACTAACAGGCCTCCCGAGCGAGCCACTTTCCAAGGGCAGCTAAATTCGCGTATGGAAACAGTACTGCCGTTTTCAGGATTCTCAGCGTTGAAGAATTTGTAAAGAGAAGAAACGATAACAGCAGGAGAAATAAAAGTCGTGTGTGCATTTTGGGGCTTTTGGAGGGACGATTTCGAGTTTGAATCCGTTCTTACACATGCTCCAAAGCGTGTAACATACATTATCCCATGACCTGCCTCTTTGTCTCTGTTAGCTGAGGAGGGGATTATTTTGGATTATCCATCACAACCATATGAATTATCCATCACAACCGAGTCTCGATCTCACCTGTCATAGGTCTTTGTCTTTGGTCTCAGAGTACAACTGAATAATTTATAGAGGTCATCTGCATATTTATCGTTAACTCGGGACTACTTTTTTTCAGCAAAACGATTGAGATATTCTGCGGTATAAAAGTCGAACTGACGTTTGGCTAACGATCTACAAACATTATCATTGAAGAAATAAAGAAAACAACAAAGAATGTACATAATCTGTTTGGGTGAATAGAGCTGAGTGAAGATTATGAGTTGTCCGACGTGGTGAGACTGAGAGAGAGACAGAGAGCACGAGAGAGAGCGACAGAGACACACAGTGATTCAAGGCGCACAACTCTAGTAAAGTTGTCGTAACGAGGTACGCTTCATGGGCAACCGCTTAGATCAATCCCAAGAGCATCCTGATTCAAAATCTTGAGCGACAAAATAAAACTTACACTAAAACAGTATGCTTATAGTTTTGTTCATTTGTTATCGCTTTTAGAGCATTGATCAGCATTGATTGCTAAATATGGTTCAACAGAACAAGGCTGTCTCATCAGTCGTCTGCTACAGATCTATCGTCTGCTGCCGGTGCGTCTCGCTAGCGCTAGCGATACGCACCCTCTGCTGCAGGATCTGTCGTTTGCTATACATGTAGTATCTTCGGCTCAAGTTGACCAGCATGGAAATTGCCATTTTCAAAGTTGGTGATACTGTTAGAATAAAAGGTGGCGAAGAAGGTCGGATCTTGGACATACAGAGACCACTAGGCTACATGCGTTGCCGCATAAAAACAACTCGACAGTGGTGCGCCGTTTTCCCCCAGACAGATACCTCGCCTAAGACAACGACAGACATCAAAGTTAGGCTCACCTAAATCAGTAAGTGACGATTGAAGAAGTAGGTAATACAAATTTGAACACTGAAGCACAAAGGCTCGAATAAGCACAAACTCAGCAATCATCTTCATCGCTTGTAAAATCACACACGCGGTCTTTCGAATCCCGCTGAACTCAGGTCCAAAATGAGTTACTTCCCTTCGGGTATCATTCTCTCCCGTCGCTAGCTGTGAAGCGAAGATTATCAGAATGCGGTCTTTCGCAGTTGTGACGAATGCCAGCTCGGGTAACCGACTGAAACCAGCCGGTAACTGCACAGTATCAAATGCATTCAAATCCTGGAAACAAAAAGACAAAAGGGGACTCGTTTCGCACATGAATATCATGACACGATTTTCGGTGGCAGAAGGTTTGATGAGCAGTAAACAGGCACTCGCAAAGTTTGTGTCAAAAAGTTGGTTTTTTTAATGAAAACGTCGGAGTAATGGGATAAAAAGCTTACACACCTCGTCCTGAATATCGTGCATATTTTCCCTCGGGTCGATTTACAGGTATTACCTCGCCAGAGGCTCGGTAATACCTGAAAATCGACCCTAGGGAAAATATGCACGATATTCAGAACTCGGAGTGTGTAACCTATATATCTTGCACACGTTTGCTTTAGTAGTAGCAAAGAAGGAAAGCGTGTGACATCAATAATTGATATCGCGCAGGAAGTGCCTAGTGAATTTGATATCGTGAAGGAAGTAGTTTATGAATTTTAGTTTTGAAGAAAAAAAATCTCACCTGAAGGAAACAAATGTCTCCCTTCTTTCAAAATCACAAATTTATAAAAGGAAAGTAACTGCATCAGAAAGATTAAGCTGTGCAATGACGAAAAAACAACTTCCAGCTTTAACAGAGAAGCAGTAGAAAAGAATGTTACAACCTTACCGACTGAGGTGGTTGGAACAGCCATAAACAAGGCTGACCTTGAAAGTACCAGTACTCAGAAAATTGTGAGATCTCTTACAGTGTTTCAGCGCACATCACTCTCAAACAGGCAGGAAATAAGCAGACGATTTAAACAGTTCGCACCTGCATGAACCATTCTCCCACCCTTCTTAGTCGTAGCCATACAACATCAACCCTAGGCATCTTTCAGTTTCACACAGTTACAGCGCCTTCGGAGGACGCCATTTTGGATGCGTCGTCTGCACTCAGTTGAACTGCAGGGGCGGACGAGGGGGGGGGGGGGTTCTGGGGTTTCCGGAACCCCCCCCCCCCCCCCAGCCAAAAAATAAAAGTATTTTTTTGTGTTTTGGGGGTTGTTGTTTGGGATATTAATCAGTGACAAAGTCTGCTGCCTGAAACTGGTAATGATCATCCTCAGAATGCACCAGATTGCACCATTTTGCATCCTTTTTTTCAAAATTTTCTGGGGGGGCATGCCCCCGGACCCCCTTAACAAGCTAGGCGCTTCGCGCCTTCACACCCATATCTTCACAATATACTTTTGGAACCCCCCCCCCCCCCCTAAAATGAACTGATCCGCCCCTGAACTGAGCTTCGACAACAATATTATGCAGTCCGTCGACGCCGATAAATACCTGGAAGCTTTCTGGGACACAAAAAATGAGCCAGAGGACTTCACTGATACAGCCTGGCGCACTTCAGTTCCTTCTATCGTTCAGAATTGCCAAATCGCACAGTCAAAAAGTCTAAGGACTGATGAAGTAACTGGGACTTTCGTACTTCGCTGTTCCTTCCAACTCCACTGAACTTGTTAGCCTTTGCTTGTGATCTGTTTAGACCGTATATTTTTGTTCTGTTTGCATTTTAAATGCGTTATTTTTGTCTGAGAAAAAGAAACTGTTACTGAAAAATAAAAGTAAGAGCAACGAAGTTCAGTGCGAAAGCAGGAAAAGACAAATCCAACATTTCCAACATGGCAGTAGCCTCCCTTGCGTTTGTCCGACTTCTGGAGACACAGGTTAATGGTTCTCACTGTTCCGAAATCGAATGCGATAAAATCGTTATCATTAGATTTGACCGGGATATCAACATTTATCAGTCTGCATGTCTCGAAAGGCTGAATCATATCAGATCTCGGCTCCCGCCTCGATCTCATATGATTTCAGCTTTGGTTTAAACAAAACTTTATTCAATTTTAATCATGACAAGAACAATGCATGGATGATTACATACTCAAGCATATAATGCTTATTTTAAGCAATCAATTTCAGCTTTCTGGACATTCAGACTGATAAATGTTGATATCACGGTCAAATCTAACGATAACTAATAATACAGCGTGGTCCAAAAAAAGCGCCCTATTTTCTTTTTGATCTAATGTTTGATTGCGAAGAGAGATTTAGAAATCAAATTCACCAAACAATAGCAGAATGATTGGAGATTATGTCTTGCACATTTGGTAGAAACGGATCTGTCCTTAGTAGTTGATATCTAATATGCTCTATCCAGGCTCCTCTTCGTTAAAGAACTGCTGCAACACGAACGTTGAAATTGTCCAAGACCCGTCCAATCATGTCAGCTGGTATACGCCTGATTTCCATTCTGATGTTGTCTTTTAGAGCCGCCAGGGTCTGGGGATTGTTGCCGTATATCCTGTCCTTGAAGTACCCCCACAGAAAGTAGTCGGTTGGGTCGAGATCAGAAGTGTAAGGTGGCCCTATTTCACATGTTGCTAACATTTAATGTTCGAAAGGCTGCGAAACGTCCCGGCGTGATTCGGATGCTTAGAAATGGAAAGGGGTTCAGATTCATGCTTGAAATAGAAAAACATGGTCACTCAAACCAGCGGCCATACCTTTTCTCATTCAACTCAACTCAACTCAACTCAAAATGTTTACTGTCCTCATAAAAAACAAGGAAAATTGCCATACAGTGTCATACATTCTCACACGTACTGTGACTCACGTGGATCTTTCCCTCTATTTTTTCAGTGCATAACCAGAGACAAAGTCTGTAACGGACACGATGATTGCTTTTCATCGTCCAGAGCGGACGAGATGGGCTGCTTTGGTAGGAGGCTTGTTTACTACTGGCTTCCAGACGAGGTCTCTTTTCCTGCCGTGATGAATGTTAACAAGACAAGCGGCAAATTCTTCTTCTGGAACATGCCGGAAGGGACCGATGGTGTGAAGGTGTGCCCAGAAACACACGTGCGGTGTCCAAACAACGGGAACTGCCTGCCGGTGTATCTCCGTTGTAACGGTGTGTTTGACTGCGTGCATCATGAGGACGAAGCTGCATGTGACAATATCACGTGCCTGGGATTATACCGCTGCAGGGGGTCTACTGTCTGCCTGCATCCCCACAGTGTGTGTGACGATGTCCCACAGTGCCCGCTGCATGACGACGAAATGTTGTGTGACATGAGCTGCCCACCCAACTGTGTCTGTCGGGGTCTGGCCTTTTACTGCGCAGGGAGATTCCCTGTGGATGAGTATGAAGGGCTACGCTATCTTGACGCATCGGGCAGTGGACTTATCCCCTCTGACGTAAAAGGAACTCATCTTTTGGTCTTCCTGAGGCTAGCGCAGTGTGGTCTTACCAGCCTGGAAGGTCTGGCTCTGCCAAACTTGCTGTATCTTGACGTCAGCTACAACAACCTGTCGTCACTGAGTGCTGCTCGGTTCCAAGGAGTGCCTCAGGTTCGGAGGGTAGTCCTGTCGGGCAACGTGTTCTTACGACTGTTGGACAGCGGTCAGAGACGACACTATCGGCTAGCAGAGCTGGACCTGTCCGACATTCACGTGCCACGGCTGAACGCCACTGTACTGACGGCCTTCCCGGGACTGCAGCAACTCAACCTGTCGGGCAGCAGGATACAGCAAGTCCTAGACGATGGTTTCCAGCGGCTGACGGAGCTGCGTGTCGTTGATTTGCGCGGCTGTCCTGTGAGCCATATTCCGTCTGTGATGTTTCAGGGCCTGAGGTCACTGCAGACTGTGTACGCTGACTCCTTCAGGCTGTGCTGTCCCGCCCTGCTGCCTGCAGACTTCAACGTCCACAAGTGTTTTGCGCCCTTTAATGAGATCTCCACCTGTGACGACTTGCTGGGCTCTGAAGCCTACAGCGCTGTCACCTTTGTCATTGCTCTCGTGGCCGTCATTGGAAACGGGTCCAGTTTCGTTTTCCGGATGTTTGTGAGTAAGAGCAAAAGCAAGCTAGGGTTCGGGGTCTTCGTGACGCACCTGTCTCTGTCTGACTTTCTAATGGGGGTGTACCTGGTCGTCCTCGGGGTGGCTGACCGAGTGTACAAGGGAAGATACCTGTGGAATGACATGTGGTGGAGGAACAGCTCTGTCTGTAAGGTGGCGGGCTTCTTATCGCTGCTGTCCAGCGAGGTGTCCACTCTCATCATGTGCCTCATCACTCTGGACCGCTTCTTGGTGCTGCGCTTCCCTTTCAGCAGGAAGCACTTTGGTCTCACGTCCGCGCACGTTGCGTCATGTGTAGCTTGGCTGGCGGGTGTGACCCTGGCGACCGTCCCCCTGCTGCCTGTGACGTCACACTGGCGGTTCTACGGCCACACCAGCATCTGTCTCCCCCTGCCCGTCACCAGGAAGGACTTTTCCGGTCGTGAGTACTCCTTCGGCATCGTCATCGTCCTAAACTTTGTCCTCTTCCTCTTTGTCTGTTGCGGGCAGCTGGTCATCTACTGGTCGGTGCAAGCCAACGCCATGACTGCGGCCGCCACCAGCACCACGAGGAAAACTCAGGATTTGACCATCGCGCGACGCCTGCTGGCTGTGGCCATGTCGGACTTCTTGTGCTGGTTCCCTATCGGACTGCTGGGTCTGCTGGCATCTCGCGGGGTTCCTGTCCCTGGCGAGGTCAACGTGGCCGTGGCGGTCTTTGTCTTACCGCTCAACTCGGCGCTCAACCCTTTCCTCTACACGGTCAACGTGCTGTTGGAGCGCGGAAGGCTTGCCCGTGAAGAGCGACTGAGGAAGCTCATCCTGTCGCAGCTCAATGCGAAAAGCTAGAACGATACCTTGACGCACGTTCCTATTATGCCAGCAATGCCCCGAAAGGAGCTACCCTTGGACCAGCTTGGTGCTAAAAGATGGAGAAGTACCCCAAAGGAAACTGCTCTAGATCTTTGATCGGCTTAGCAAGCTAGAGTAATACCCTGAGATAACGGAAGCAGTCATGCAGTGTCCTCAACTATCATTGCAACAAAATTATCACTGCGGCAAAACTATCGTTGCAAAACAACAAAAAAGGCTATCATTTTAAAACAATACTCTCTCTGTAAATAAAACTCTCTCTGCTACAAAGCTGTCACAGATACAAAACTATTCTTGCAAGAAAAACTATAATTACCAGATTTCTGTTAAGGCAACAAAACTATCGTTGCAACTTGCCCAGAAAAGAATGTTAAACGAAACAAGTCGCGTAAGTCGAAATTAATACAATTAGTGAATCTTTTGAACTCACAGAATAAAATTGAACGCACTGTCTTTTTTTTCACAAAGACAATAAAGCTTTGTCATATTCCGCATCAAGGAAATCGCTGACACTTCCACGTGAAAAACGTATCGAAATTGACAAGCCAGTATAGCGCTTGCGCTTTACAGGAAAGCATGCTTTTCTCTGTTGATTTCAACTTTCTAAGCTTGTTTTAACCCAAACATTATATATCTATATATGTTTTTGGAATCAGAATATTATATAGAATAAGATGGAATTGTGTTTGGATCGATTACTAAAATTTGAATTAGAATGTTCCGATTGTTAATAGCCATGCAAACTCATTATTTGAAATAAAAATATCAAAATCACAGCAACAAAACTGTCATTGCAACAAAACTGTCACTGTGACATAATTATTGCTTTAACAAAACTGTCATTGCGACACAATTATCGCTTTAACAAAACTGTCACTGCCATACAATTATCGCTTTTTTTCTTTCTTTTTTTTTATTATTCTTTTTTTCTTTTCCAAACAATACAACATAAGACAGGTCAAAACAGTCCACATAGGGTAACGAAAATAGCAAATATCCAATTGAAACCATCTCAACCATATCACTTACACACACGCATATAAACAGACAATACAAAAAAGATAAAGAGAGAAGAGAGAGGAAGAAAGAAGAGTGACAGAAGAGAATAGGAATCAGGGAAAGAAGAGAAAGAGGATAGCGAGCGGTGACCAGGCTTTGCAGTTTACCTACACAAATAATTTTACAAGAAAAAAAAAATCATTCAAACGCATGCCTGTACAACCTCCAGTTTCTGTTGAAGGAAGTTAACTTATTGTTAACCAATGCATTGTGCTTCTCTGCCAAAAATCTTTGTTTTAGAGTTAAAACAGGAACCTGAAAATGGGGGCAGGTCGCACGTATTTTAGATGTATATTAATGTGGTATTTTGCGATTAGAAGGAACAAATCAAAGGTTTTGTCCGTCACACAGTTTGTTTGGTAGCCACAGATAATAAGTTGCTTATACAGTCTAACATTAGTACAATGTACAAAATTGTCTCGCATCCACTGAAGGAAATCATTCCAAAAAGCCTGTGTTTTTGTACAGTCCCAAAAAAGATGTTCTAGCGTTTCCTCCTGCTGTCCGCAGAAAGTACAAATAGGAGATTCAACAATTTTTCTCAGATGCAAAAAACGCTGGGTGGGTATAATTCTATATATCAGTCTATACTGAAACCATCTGAGACGTACGTCCTCAGTTGTTCTTTTAATTTTTAAAAAAAAACCTTATTGACATCTACATTACAGTTCAGTGCAGCTGACCACTTTTCAATACATTTCAGAGGATCAGTACTCTTAATCAAATATCCATAGACATGTTTAGAACCACCACTGGCCAAGCACTGCCGAACACATGGGTCACTTACCAACAAGTTATCACAAAAGTCAATTTCTAGCTTACATTGATACTTCTTAACTGCCCGTACTATTCCTTGATATAACAAAAAAATTAACAGTCACATTTGGGTATTTTCTGTTAAATTCATCATAGGTCAAACATCCATCTTCCTTCAGCAAGTGACCAACAGAAACAATACCACACTGTGCCCAGCTTCTAAGAAACAACACCTTCTTGTCTCTGCATATATTGATATTATAAAAAAGACATTCAGATACAAAGTCATGAAAAGAAGATGGAATACATTTGTTACACACTTTTTTATAATGTTTAAAAACATCAACCCAAAAAGGATTAACAATTCTTTGCATCAGTACATTTGCAAACTCGCCCCCACGTTGTTTCACAACTCGGACAGCAGGACATAATGCATAGAGAATTTGTGTAATTTTTCCATCATCATGTAAAACTTTCATTAGCCAGGTTATCTTCAATGACGATAGAAAAACTCTCACATTAACCATTTTAAGTCCCCCCTCTTCGTATGCCTGATACATAGAGGTTCTTTTAATTTTGTCAATTTTCCCGTCCCAAACAAAATTAAACAATAGTTTCTGTAGATTATCGCTTTAACAAAACTGTCATTGCGACACAATTATCGCTTGAACAAAACTGTCACAGCCATACAATTATTGCTTTAACAAAACTGTCATTGCGACACAATTATCGCTTTAACAAAACTGTCATTGCGACACAATTATCGCGTTAACAAAACTGTTACTGTGACATAATTATCGCGTTAACAAAACTGTCATTGCGACACAATTATCGCGTTAACAAAACTGTTACTGTGACATAATTATCGCTTTAACAAAACTGTCATTGCGACACAATTATCGCGTTAACAAAACTGTCATTGCGACACAATTATCGCGTTAACAAAACTGTTACTGTGACATAATTATCGCTTTAACAAAACTGTCATTGCGACACAATTATCGCGTTAACAAAACTGTTACTGTGACATAATTATCGCTTTAACAAAACTGTCATTGCGACACAATTATCGCGTTAACAAAACTGTCATTGCGACACAATTATCGCGTTAACGAAACTGTTACTGTGACATAATTATCGCTTTAACAAAACTGTCATTGTGACACAATTATCGCGTTAACAAAACTGTCATTGCGACACAATTATCGCGTTAACAAAACTGTTACTGTAACATAATTATCGCTTTAGCAAAACTGTCATTGCGACACAATTATCGCGTTAACAAAACTGTTACTGCGACACAATTATCGCTTTAACAAAACTGTTACTGTGACATAATTATCGCTTTAACAAAACTGTCACTGCGACACAATTATCGCTTTAACAAAACTGTCACTGCGACACAATTATCGCTTTAACAAAACTGTCACTGCGACACAATTATCGCGTTAACAAAACTGTTACTGTGACATAATTATCGCTTTAACAAAACTGTCACTGCGACACAATTATCGCTTTAACAAAACTGTCACTGCGACACAATTATCGCTTTAACAAAACTGTCACTGTGACATAATTATCGCTTTAACAAAACTGTCAGTGCGACACAATTATCGCTTTAACAAAACTGTCACTGCGACACAATTATCGCTTTAACAAAACTGTCACTGCGACACAATTATCGCTTCAACAAAACTGTCACTGCGACACAATTATCGCGTTAACGAAACTGTTACTGTGACATAATTATCGCGTTAACAAAACTGTCACTGCGACACAATTATCGCTTTAACAAAACTGTTACTGTGACATAATTATCGCTTTAACAAAACTGTCACTGCGACACAATTATCGCTTTAACAAAACTGTCACTGCGACACAATTATCGCTTTAACAAAACTGTTACTGTGACATAATTATCACTTTAACAAAACTGTCAGTGCGACACAATTATCGCTTTAACAAAACTGTCACTGCGACACAATTATCGCTTTAACAAAACTGTCACTGCGACACAATTATCGCGTTAACAAAACTGTCACTGCGACACAATTATCGCTTTAACAAAACTGTCACTGCGACACAATTATCGCTTTAACAAAACTGTCACTGCGACACAAGTATCACTTTAACAAAACTGTCACTGCGACACAATTATCGCGTTAACAAAACTGTCACTGCGACACAATTATCGCTTTAACAAAACTGTCACTGCGACACAATTATCGCTTTAACAAAACTGTCACTGTGACATAATTATCGCTTTAACAAAACTGTCAGTGTGACACAATTATCGCTTTAACCAAACTGTCACTGCGACACAATTATCGCTTTAACAAAACTGTCACTGCGACACAATTATCGCGTTAACAAAACTGTCACTGCGACACAATTATCGCTTTAACAAAACTGTCACTGCGACACAATTATCGCGTTAACAAAACTGTCACTGCGACACAAGTATCACTTTAACAAAACTGTCACTGCGACACAATTATCGCTTTAACAAAACTGTCAGTGCGACACAATTATCGCTTTAACAAAACTGTCAGTGCGACACAAGTATCACTTTAACAAAACTGTTACTGTGACACAATTATCGCTTTAACAAAAGTGTCACTGCGACACAAGTATCACTTTAACAAAACTGTCACTGCGACACAATTATCGCGTTAACAAAACTGTCACTGCGACACAAGTATCACTTTAACAAAACTGTCACTGCGACACAATTATCGCTTTAACAAAACTGTCACTGTGACATAATTATCGCTTTAACAAAACTGTCAGTGTGACACAATTATCGCTTTAACCAAACTGTCACTGCGACACAATTATCGCTTTAACAAAACTGTCAGTGCGACACAAGTATCACTTTAACAAAACTGTTACTGTGACACAATTATCGCGTTAACAAAACTGTCAGTGCGACACAAGTATCACTTTAACAAAACTGTCAGTGCGGCACAAGTATCACTTTAACAAAACTGTCAGTGCGACACAAGTATCACTTTAACAAAACTGTCAGTGCGACACAAGTATCACTTTAACAAAACTGTCAGTGCGACACAAGTATCACTTTAACAAAACTGTCAGTGCGACACAAGTATCACTTTAACAAAACTGTCACTGCGACACAATTATCGCGTTAACAAAACTGTCAGTGCGACACAAGTATCAATTTAACAAAACTGTCACTGCGACACAATTCGTATCACTTTAACAAAACTGTCAGTGCGACACAAGTATCACTTTAACAAAACTGTCAGTGCGACAAAAGTATCACTTTAACAAAACTGTCAGTGCGACACAAGTATCACTTTAACAAAACTGTCAGTGCGACACAAGTATCACTTTAACAAAACTGTCAGTGCGACACAAGTATCACTTTAACAAAACTGTCAGTGCGACACAAGTATCACTTTAACAAAACTGTCACTGCGACACAATTCGTATCACTTTAACAAAACTGTCAGTGCGACACAAGTATCACTTTAACAAAACTGTCAGTGCGACAAAAGTATCACTTTAACAAAACTGTCAGTGCGACACAAGTATCACTTTAACAAAACTGTCAGTGCGACACAAGTATCACTTTAACAAAACTGTCAGTGCGACACAAGTATCACTTTAACAAAACTGTCAGTGCGACACAAGTATCACTTTAACAAAACTGTCACTGCGACACAAGTATCACTTTAACAAAACTGTCAGTGCGACACAAGTATCACTTTAACAAAACTGTCACTGCGACACAAGTATCACTTTAACAAAACTGTCACTGCGACACAAGTATCACTTTAACAAAACTGTCAGTGCGGTCCCACTGTATCATCATTCCCGTTATTTGTTTCTCTCTGCCTTCTCATGTTCCTCATATTTCACATTAGCATCATCGTCGGCACAATCACCATCGTCGTTATGATCATGATCCTCAGTATCATCGTCATCATGTCTATCACTGTTGTCATCGTCGTCAAGCGATGGAGAAGACCGAATATGTGTGGATGTGATACGCTCGGCTTCTCTTCCGCGGAATGACGGCCGACTGTTTCAGTGAACATTACCACCGTCAGGTGGCAGCACAGGCTAGACCGAAGAAAGAGGAAGGGGAAGGAAGGAACGAACGAACTTTATTTTGCAAGGATAAAGATTTAAGGCCCATTGCCTTGAATAACAACCTGTCCTCAAACTAATACTAAACATATAATATTCACTAAAGAAACATACACATGGGAAGAAGTGATAGAAGAAACATACACATGGGAAGAATTGATAGAAGAAATATACACATGGGAAGAATTGATAGAAGAAACATCCTCATGGGAAGAATTGATAGAAGAAACATACACATGGGAAGAATTGATAGAAGAAACATACACATGGGAAGAATTGATAGAAGAAACATCCTCATGGGAAGAATTGATAGAAGAAACATACACATGGGAAGAATTGATAGAAGAAACATACACATGGGAAGAATTGATAGAAGAAACATACACATGGGAAGAATTGATAGAAGAAACATCCTCATGGGAAGAATTGATAGAAGAAACATACACATGGGAAGAATTGATAGAAGAAACATACACATGGGAAGAATTGATAGAAGAAACATACACATGGGAAGAATTGATAGAACAAACATCCTCATGGGAAGAATTGATAGAAGAAACATACACATGGGAAGAATTGATAGAAGAAACATACACATGGGAAGAATTGATAGAAGAAACATACACATGGGAAGAATTGATAGAAGAAACATACACATGGGAAGAATTGATAGAAGAAATATACACATGGGAAGAATTGATAGAAGAAGCATACACATGGAAAGAATTGATAGAAGAAACATACACATGGGAAGAAGTGATAGAAGAAACATACACATGGGAAGAATTGATAGAAGAAATATACACATGGGAAGAATTGATAGAAGAAACATACACATGGGAAGAATTGATAGAAGAAATATACACATGGGAAGAATTGATAGAAGAAACATCTTCATGGGAAGAAGTGATAGAAGAAACATACACATGGGAAGAAGTGATAGAAGAAACATACACATGGGAAGAAGTGATAGAAGAAACATACACATGGGAAGAAGTGATAGAAGAAACATCCTCATGGGAAGAATTGATAGAAGAAATATACACATGGGAAGAATTGATAGAAGAAACATACACATGGGAAGAATTGATAGAAGAAATATACACATGGGAAGAATTGATAGAAGAAACATACACATGGGAAGAATTGATAGAAGAAACATCCTCATGGGAAGAATTGATAGAAGAAACATACACATGGGAAGAATTGATAGAAGAAACATACACATGGGAAGAATTGATAGAAGAAACATCCTCATGGGAAGAATTGATAGAAGAAACATACACATGGGAAGAATTGATAGAAGAAACATCCTCATGGGAAGAATTGATAGAAGAAATATACACATGGGAAGAATTGATAGAAGAAACATACACATGGGAAGAATTGATAGAAGAAACATCCTCATGGGAAGAATTGATAGAAGAAACATACACATGGGAAGAATTGATAGAAGAAATATACACATGGGAAGAATTGATAGAAGAAACATCCTCATGGGAAGAATTGATAGAAGAAATATACACATGGGAAGAATTGATAGAAGAAACATTCACATGGGAAGAATTGATAGAAGAAATATACACATGGGAAGAAGTGATAGAAGAAACATACACATGGGAAGAATTGATAGAAGAAACATACACATGGGAAGAATTGATAGAAGAAACATCCTCATGGGAAGAATTGATAGAAGAAACATACACATGGGAAGAATTGATAGAAGAAACATACACATGGGAAGAATTGATAGAAGAAACATACACATGGGAAGAATTGATAGAAGAAACATCCTCATGCACGGAGAAGGAGGAAGCCATCAACACATTTCTACCAGTCACCATCACCAACAACAACAACAACAACAACAACACCAAAGACAACAACAACAACACCAACAACACATATGAATAATTAAAAAGCGCGCGCGTTTTTGTGTGTGTGTATATGTGTGTGTGGATGGGTGTGTGTGGATGGGTGTGTGTGTGTGTCTGTGGGGGGGGGTTGTGGATGGGTGGGTGCGTATGTGTGTGTGGATGTGTGCGGATGTGGGAATGTCTGCCTGTCCATCTCGTCACTGTGTGTCTGCGTGTGTCTGTGTCTCCCAGTAGGCTGAGTGTGATGTCTCAAATGGTTTACACACTTGCAATAGCATTTAACAGCATTGAATGACAGTTCGTTTGAATGGATATTTAGCTTGCGTAAACCACACACCAGATTTCGTGGTTTATTTTACCCCTGAGCCATCGTGGACCCGTGTCACCCACTTCCCTTTTTTTCACAATTTAGTCGTCAGGGTGTGATTTCAATGCGACTCGCTGTATCTGCAATAGCACGTTATTGTGAACCTCTGAATCTAAAATGCAACAAACGAACTTATTGGCGGCGGTTGGCTTCAAAGAAGTAAGCCATATGCATAAAATTAATCTGCTTGGTTAAACACGACCTTGCGTGAGCTGCTTCCGGGCTACCTTTTTTAAAACTTTCAAAACTTCGAATTGTACTTATCTTTTCTTGATGAAAAAAGAATTATTTTATGATTTAATAATGTTTATGTAACAAGCTGTCAATTTATTATTTCGATTTTAAAGTTAGGTCTAGCGCCAAAATGAGACTTCCGATTTGATTTATAGTAAATCCGGCTGGCCACGCAAAAATAAATTCTTTGAAAATTGCTCGCTCTTTACGGAGGGCACCCAGGATGTTGTTCCCAAGCGGTGAGTGTTTAAACGAAAGGGTGTTTGTACTGTCTGTAAAAGCCAAAAACAAAGCAAAAGTTACGTTCGAACTGCGAGTCTGCACAAGATGAAAGCGTGAAAATGTGTCTCCCGGTATTTTTAGAATTCCAGCTTTTTCGCGAGTTACTTTTTCCTAGGGTAGGCCCTAAGTGTTGACGTCACAATACGCGTTTGTGTGTTTCTGCCTGTCTGTCTCTCTGTCTGCCTGCCTGTCTGCCTGCCTGTCTGCCTACCAGTATATGCCTATCTGTCCATGTTATCTGGCAGCGTGTAGTCATTTTCACACATGATCAAATTAGAAAACACATGACTGTTCTGTGTGAAAGTGCGCGTACTGTACAAGGGAGGTAATTTGCAGAATAAATGTGAGGCCGTCCGGTGTTGATTTCCCTTTAGCAATGCTTTTGCTCTCTCTCTCTCTCTCTCTCTCTCTCTCTCTCTCTCTCTCTCTCTCTCTCTCTCTCTCTCTCTCTCTCTCTCTCTCTCTCTCTCTCTCTCTCTCTCTCTCTCTCTCTCTCTCTCTCTCTCTCTCTCTGCCCCCTACATATCGGGCAAGCAGCTCAGCGGCCACTTCAGTTCCGGGCAATCCACTTATGGCGGAGTAATAGGGCCTTTTACAGCTGACCGCGCGCTGAGTCATTTCGAGTTACTCCCCTTGGGTACGGGCAAACTCGCTGTCGATACTGTTACTGGATACAGACGAGATGGTCTGCTGCAACTTGTAAAAACTGCACAGCAGTTGGAACTACCGATCGATCCGGATTTTACAAGACAGGACGTGCAAGAAAAACTTTCCGAAAAACTTCGACAGATCGGATTTCCACCACGCGATCCTTTTACATCCGAAGAAAAAAGTGACCCATCAAACGCACCCAGGATCGGTGTTGTTGACATCCTGAACTATCTGATTGAGAAAAAGAACGATTTCGACCAGAAGAAGGCAAAAACTTACAAATCCTTTGAAGATATATCGCCTTTTTTATGGCCATGTGCTCAACTTGAGATACATACATGTGCAGAAGTGGAAAAGTTGTTCGTCTACACCGCGGAGGTAAAACCGACACAGAGGCAGACAACCTACCTGCACACTTCCTCATATAAACTGTGCATAATCGTCAGCGAAGATGGGGACATTCTGCTGGGATTTTGCCAGTGTCCGGGGGGGGGCAAGTACTTACATTTCACAACATAGACATGTTATTATTCATATTGTTATTGTTAGTATTGTTACTCCTCACTGAAACCAAGCAAAGCAGGCTGTTCACCCTCAATAATGCTTTTACTGTATTAGTACTGTCACAGCAGGGTTCGACACTAGCGGGGGCGGGGGGCGGAACGCCCCAGAGTTTTGTGTTCCGCCCCAAACATTGCCGAAGCTTGGGGCCCACTCCGCCCCAGGATAAATTCCAACAATGACAAACCGAAAATTCTAATGCCAGAGCCAATCACTAAAAATCGCCAGTCAAAGTCGTCACTGAAATTTGCGTAACGATCAATGCCGCAGTCAAGAAAAACAACAACATTGAAATCGTCGAAGGACAATGCCGCAAGGGAAATAACTCCCAGATTGCACTCTTTAGCGTGAGAGATAAGTATCGCCTTCAAATGCCAAACACAAAATGTGGCGACACATCCCTGGTGTAAAAAGACATGGAAATGAAGATGAAGAACAGGGTGGAGAGAAACGAAAAAAGGAGACCGATGCAGCCAAAAGCGCGAAGCGCTGTCGTAATTTCAATGTCAAATGGTTGAAAGAATTTCCCTGGCTTCAGTACGATGAAGAAAAACAGACATTGCCGCCCGTGCAGATCTTATAGCGGAGAACCACTTGGAAAAAGTGGGGATTCTGAAGGTATATAATTATATACTTAGCATGAATAACAGTGGGCCCCAGATTTTTGTTTTCCGCCCCAGCAATTTCCATCTCCGGGGCCAGTGTGGCCCCAGGCCAAATAAGTTAGTGTCGACCCCTGCACAGTATGTGTGCATGCATACATGCAAATATTAGTTAGCTTCCATGAAATATTGAATATATCCCCATTTCACAGCACTAGGATGGGATGTATGGCACTTTGAATCACTAACAGTAGCACTGCCTCTTCAATACCCATCTCCTTTTTGAAACTGAAGAGTATGCGTATGGACCAGTGGCAGTGAATGGTTAATGAACATATGGGTTGCTCTGATTTCATTCATGATCAGGTACATTTGTTGTTTTTTAACCACACAAACACTTAGACAACAATTATTAGTGTATGAGTTTTTCCGCGTTTTGATTTTCATTTAAATCCAAGTCACAGCTTCTGTTTTATGATGAGTGATGTAGTTTGAAACACTTGGACAACAATTATCAGAGTATGAGTTTTTCCGCGTTTTGATTTTCATTTAAATCCAAGTCACAGCTTCTGTTTTATGATGAGTGATGTAGTTTGAAACACTTGGACAACAATTATCAGAGTACAGTATGAGTTTTTCCGCGTTTTGATTTTCATTTAAATCCAAGTCACAGCTTCTGTTTTATGATGAGTGATGTAGTTTGAAACACTTGGACAACAATTATCAGAGTATGAGTTTTTCCGCGTTTTGATTTTCATTTAAATCCAAGTCACAGCTTCTGTTTTATGATGAGTGATGTAGTTTGAAACACTTGGAGTTGGACAACAATTATCAGAGTATGAGTTTTTCCGCGTTTTGATTTTCATTTAAATCCAAGTCACAGCTTCTGTTCAAGTTATGATGAGTGATGTAGTTTGAAACACTTGGACAACAATGTCAATTAGGCCAACAACAAAAAATTGTCTGTTTCTGGTCACCCGACCGACCCTAAATTTCGGCGCCGACCCTAAACTTTTTTTTTCCAAACTCAAAAATTTTTATTTATTTTTTGGTGGTAAAGGACAGGGTGAGAAAATGAACAACAAAAACGTGTGAAAACGAAAGTCCGCTGACGATTTGTAAATGTGTTGAGTGTCTTGTCTCTATGTATAGTGAATCCAGTCTCTTTGCGCGATTTTTAAAGTTAGTTTTATTGGTCTACATTTGGGGTAAAAAAAAAATTTTAAAAAAAATTTAAAAAAAAATCCCGACCTACCGACCCTATTTTATTTTAGCCATGTTACCAGAAACAGACAATTTTTTTTTTGGCCTTATCAGAGTATGAGTTTTTCCACTTTTTGATTTTCATTTAAATCCACTCTGGAGTCACAGTTTCTGTTTTATGATGAGTGATGTAGTTTGAAGTGTTGGTATTAAATTTTCACTGACAATCATTCTGTGCTGGTATTCCCATTTTCACCTGCAGGGTTATGAAATATATGGGGAGAAACTTGGTCAGTAAAATCATCTTCACGCGTGAACTGAAAATTGTCTCTGTTTAAAATTACAATGTATTTCGTGAACACACCTGGAGAATGCCCTTGCATGATTTAAAACTGCCTGCTGTGAATACTGTTGTCATACTATGAATTTTCTTTTGAGAAAAACAAAAGAATGAAAAGCTTTTAACTAGCTTGTGAATGAGCCTCTTACTTCTATGTGGGGCTAGGTGCTTTGAACTATTTTTAATGCCTGAAAAGGATAGTGATGGAAATCACTAGTTTAATGTCAGGTGTGACATATACTATTGATTGAACTATTTTTTTTATTAATCTGCAATTTTGTTACAACCTACTTTGTTTATTTGGTGACAAGCTAGTGGGAGGCACTTTTTAGTGCTTGAATAGTACTGTGATGCACATTATTTATCATTTCAGTCTAGTCATACTCATGATTACAACCAATAGTTCTTGTGAGCTTGTACAGTTATGTGATGTCTCTCAAGTCTTTTTCCTTGAGGCAAACCATTTTTCCTTTGAACGACACATAGTTCAGTTTGACCATTTTTTTGTGTGTTCTTGTTGTATGCAACTGCAAGCACCGAGCTGTCATGCTTTTTGTCTGATTTCAGACCATATTCTTTGGGCCATTTGTATGCTGAAGTAGTTTTGTTTTTCTGCCACTTCTGTCAGATTGTGTTTTTGCAGTGAGATTCATGTTCAAAATTTTAGACAAGATTAAAAGAATGATCCTGTTTCTTAAATGCCTTCGTGTTCATTGGTTTGTAGACTATGTGTCACTTGCTGTCTAGTTTTTCAATGAAATTGTTTTGCTAACTAGCTGCAGTATCACACTTTGGTTTATGGGGATATGAAAAAGCTACATTAAAACCATTTCTTCCTCTCTCAGCACATAAAGTCAAAGCATGGTACAATCTTTTTTGTTCCATTTATACTTATGAAGAAAAGCAGCATGTCATTTTCAAGTGCCCCCCGACGAAGTGTTTTGTGCAAATGTAGGTGTCTTTGTTGACTTTTTCGATGTTGAACCTCTCGATCGTTCTTCCACATAGTTTAATCCATTTTCGGCACTTTTCTAAATCTCTGGAGGGTTTGGAAAACGGTACCCATCCAACACCGACCATGTGTGATCTCTCACGGTGTCTTAAATCACTTCCACACACGCCATAACAGCAATGTTTGTGCACCATCGTACAGCTCCACCATTCAAACAACGCGCAAAAGTGGCTGACTTTGCCCGAGGCACAGCGGGCCAAGGTCAAGGTCGCCTAGAATAGCCCAGGTGTAAAAGGCCCTATTGCAGTCACCAAGACGGCATGGCAGTTACAACACACTACTATACGTCTTTAGCGTACAAACAACTCAGAGTGATATTGTGTACTGGCTCACATATGTTTAAAAAAAAACACCCCAACCGAAAATTTCCGGTATTTGTTTTGGTTAGAAGTTGGATATACCGGAAAGGAAATTGTCAACCAGCTATGCTAATTTACTATTTTTGTCCCCAGTTCTACTGACTATTGTTTTGGCACATGAGGTGTTACTACGCTAAGCCAGTCAGTGCTGTCGGGTTTGGGTTGGTTATTATTTTTAGAGTATTTGACAGGTTTCTGCTTGAGGTTTACTGTATCTTGTAAGTATAACTAAAGTTCATCTCTTCCATGAGAGTTTTCGCGATAAACTACATAGCATTGTTCAAACTGGATTTTCATGATTTATTGGTTCTGTATTTCAATAGTAATTTGACAGTTGCTTTGAATCTCCTTATCAAGAATACCATCGACGCAGGTTTTACTATTTCCATTAATACTTTGTAAATTTAAAAAAAACCTGTTATCAACACCTGGTTTTGTATTCAGCCGTCGTATTGCTGTGCTGTAGCTTATTTTACTAGTCGTGCAAACACACACACACACACACACACACACACACACACACACACACAAACACACACACAAACACACACACACACACAAACACACACACACACGCACACACACGCATACACACACACACACGCACGCACACACGCACACGCACACACACACACACGCATACACACGCACACACACACGCACACACACACACACGCACGCACACACACACACACGCACGCACACACACACACTCACGCACACACACACGCACAAACACACACACACACACATACACACACGCACACACACACACGCCTCCCCCTCTCTCTCTCTCTCTCTCTCTCTCTCTCTCTCTCTCTCTCTCTCTCTCTCTCTCTTTTCCATCTCTTTCCCTGCCTCCCATCCCCCGTCCCCAACCAATACAGACAAGAATGTTTCACAAACCTGGCTAGAGTATCTTTCTGTGCCTCTTCTTTTGCTTCTTCCGTCTCCAGCTAAGGGAGCTAATCACATCGATCACAATTTGATCCGATTACGAGTTCCTGCCACTTGAGTTGTCGGTCGTTTCTCTGGTGCGCCGCATGGGGTCGCTGCTTTGACGTCACTTCACATGTTTGTGGACTGTGCTGATGATCAATTGCTGCCGGTGTAACACGAGAAAATTACTCCCACAATATTATTTACTCAGGAGGAAAACTTTCGTACGAACATTTTACTCCCTTTACAAAAAAACTACTCCCCCGTAACACGAGAACATTACTTACCACGACAGCTGTGTTTCGAGTCAACATTTCGGTCGAAAATGTTACTCCCCTGACGAATAAATAACGAATAAATGATTCCACCCTAACACGAGCAATTTACTGCCCACGCCAGGTGTACGCAACTTTTACTCCCCTGTCCCCTGATAGTCTTGGTGGTGGAAGGGGTTGAGGGAGGGTGGTGGGACATTTGTTTGCGCGAGTATCCCTTCGCCCGCATCTCATTTTCGCGTACGAGATTTTTACTGGAAGTACAAATTTGGGGAGTCAAAATTTCGTGGAGGGAGTAATTTTTTCGTACCTTGGGGAGTTCTTTTCTTGTACGAAAGGTGTACTCGGAGTAAGAATGTCGTACGAAATTTTTACTCCGGAGTAAATTTTTCGTGGAGTAAAAATATCGTGTTACACCGGCGAGAACTGTGTAGTTATCATATTGATTGTGCTACTGATTATTGGATGGTTTACAGCTTTCTTCATTTGTTTCCTGTTTCTTTGTAAGCTTGCGCGGTCTCGGAGGAATTATGACTGTCTCGATATGTGTAAAATGTCATATTTTGGTTTTTTAAAAATTACAAATAACGTAAAGTGTCAGCATTTTGTCATTAGGCCAAAAAAAAAATAGGTCTGTTTACGGTAACCCGACCGACCCTATTTTTTTCGCGCGACCCTAGACTTTTTTTTGGTATTTGGGGGAAAAAACAAAAAATAAAAAAAATCCCGACCTACGGACCCTATTTTTTTGGCGTATGTTACCGTAAACAGACTTTTTGTTTTTGTCATTATCCTATTTGAGTTGATTTTCCTTGTTATGCTTGTCCCCTCCATTTACCGGTTTGTAGATTGTATTGTGTAATCACTTAATTTGCTGTCATTATATTTCAAAGTAGGTGTGAGAAGCGTTCGTAATTAATCCCACGAGCTATTCGCAAAGTTTGTAACATTGCAAGAAAGGCAATAGAACAGAAAAAGTCGGGAACAACCGAACATAAAATGTCGACAATAGTACAGGAACAAAATGTCGACAATAGTACAGGAACAAAATGGAGAAAAAGAGAGAGAGGCACACACAAAGATGGGCTTTAGAACATGAACGATTATCCCCAAACAAAACAAAAAAACTTGACCGAGTAGAACACAATGCAAATTTTGTTTAACTTAGTTTCGAAGCAGCCAGTTAAAGTGTTCTATTTATGTTGGACCAACAACACTGAAACGTTCACGTCGTGCCATGTAATAGAATAGACAGTGAAATTAGGCATGCAAGTAGGAAGAGTGAATAATATATGGTTATACATCGATCTTTTTCAAAGCGCGGGATTTCGAGAAAAAAAGGCTTTCATATTCCGCCGCGTGGCCACAAACACATGAACCATTATTAATTAAATGTTTTCAACGAAATTCTCATTCCAATCACTCAATGATGAATATAAAAAAAATCATGGATTCACTCAATGATGGGTTTTGCTTTAGAGTGATTGATTTGGGTCTGTCTTTCATCATTAGTAGGCTACATTTTGTATATGTTGGTGAGTTGTGCTCAAATTCACTGTTGATATTTATTGAATTACTCATCACTTCAACCGCAGATCTTGAAGATAATCGCCGCGAGCGTGTTATCTCTAAGATACAGTGTTTACCCCATGTTCGTTAAGATACAGTGTTTACCCCATGTTCGTTAAGATACAGTGTTTACCCCATGTTCGTTATGATACAGTGTTTACCCCATGTTCGTTATGATACAGTGTTTACCCCATGTTCGTTATGATACAGTGTTTACCCCATGTTCGTTAAGATACAGTGTTTACCCCATGTTCGTTATGATACAGTGTTTACCCCATGTTCGTTATGATACAGTGTTTACCCCATGTTCGTTAAGATACAGTGTTTACCCCATGTTCGTTATGATACAGTGTTTACCCCATGTTCGTTATGATACAGTGTTTACCCCATGTTCGTTATGATACAGTGTTTACCCCATGTTCGTTATGATACAGTGTTTACCCCATGTTCGTTATGATACAGTGTTTACCCCATGTTCGTTAAGATACAGTGTTTACCCCATGTTCGTTTGAAGACTTAAAGATAATTTCTTTACCTTGTGAACGATCACGTAAACAAACAAAAAACAAAACAACAAAATCTACGCTTTTCCCTGAGTTTAGACAAGAATGTCCACCCAATGCGGTAAGCTGTCAGTAGTCTTATTCTTGCATGTGTCCGAGTGATAAGATGCTGCCATGCTTGGTAAATGCCGGTGTAACACGAAATTTTTACTCCACGAAAAATGTACTCCGGAGTAAATATTTCGTACGAAATTCTTACTCCGTGTACACTTTTCGTACGAGAAAAGAACTCCCCAAGGCACGAAAAAATTACTCCCTCCACGAAATTTTTACTTCCCATTTTCAGTTTACTTCCAGTAAAAATCTCGTACGCGAAAATGGGATGCGGACGAAGGGATAATGCCAATAAGTGATCTCGCGCACACGAATGTCGCGCTACCCTCCTTCCACCCCTTCCACCACCAAGACTAACAGTAGACAAGGGAGTAACACATTCGTACACATGGCATGGGAAGTTAAATTGCTCGTGTTGGGGTGAAGTAATTTATTCGTTATTTATTCGTCAGGGGAGTAACATTTGTGTACGAAATGTTTACTCGGAACTCACCTGTCTTGGGGAGTAATTTTCTCGTGTAATGGGGGAGTGTTTTTTTCGTAAAGGGAGTAACATTTTTGAACGAAATGTTTACTCCGGAGTACAAATCTCGTGGGAGTAATTTTCTCGTGTTACACCAGACAAATCTACGGCGGTGTGCATGAACACGGGATGGGATGTGTCTTTAAATCCACAAAATATAGTTTTTCAAAGGCCCCATGCACATAAGAGTGTTGAAGCACTCAAAGTCATCACGTGACAGTTTTGAAGCACTCAAAGTCATCATGTGTCCGTTTGAATAATTCACAGGTTGCATTAGTTTTGTCAAAACACCGTCAGCAAAGTTTGATGGGACTGCAAAAAGTTTAACAAGTCGCGTAAGGCGAAATTATTACATTTAGTCAAGGTGTGGAACTCACAGAATGAAACTAAACGCACTGCATTTTGTCACAATGACCGTAGTCCGCCGCTCGTGCAAAAGGCAGGGAAATTTACGAGCCAGTTAAGCGCGGTAGTGGTTGCGCTGAGCTGCATAGCACGCTTTTCTGTACCTCTCTTCGTTTTAACTTTCTGAGTGTGTTTTAATCCAAACATATCAAATCTATATGTTTTTGGAATCAGGAACCGACAAGGAATAAGGTGAAATTGTTTTTGAATCGATTTCGGACATTTTATGTCAATCATAATGTTTATATTTCTAATTTTCAGAGCTTGTTTATAATCCGAATATAACATATTTATAATATTATGTTTTTGGAATCAGAAAATGATGAAAAATAAGATGAATGTAATTTTGGATCGTTTTATAAAAAAAAGAATTATAATTAAAATTGCCACCTCAACTTTTACAAAAAGCCGGATATGACGTCATGAAAGACATTTATCGAAAATATGAAAAATTCGTCTGCGGATATCATGCCCAGGAACTCTCGTGTAAAAGTTCATAAAGATCGGTCCGGTAGTTTACTCTGAGTCGCTCTACACACACACACACACACACACACACACACTCACACACACTCACACACACACTCACACACACACACACACACACACACACACACACACACACACACACACACACACACACACACACGTACACCACGATACTCGTCTCGATTCCCCGTCTATGTTAAAACATATAGTCAAAACTTGACTAAATGTAACAAAAGCTTGCTGATGCTGTCACGTGCATGTGGCGGAGCAGGACAATGAAACCTGAAGGCTCCTTTGTTGCACAAAGGTCAATCGTTCTGTGCGAGTCAACGTTGCATGAAACCAAAACAAAGAGCCCGTTAATGTGAAAGAAGGGAATGTTTTTGTATTCTTTCTTTGTATGCTGAGGTAGTGTTTGTTTTGTTTCCTTGGGTGAGGCTTTATTCTCATTGTGTGTTTTTGTGTGTGTTGGTGTTGTTTAATTGGTTTTTTTTGTGTGTGTTTTTTTGGGGAGTAAGTTCTTGTTTGTTTAGCTCTTATTTCTATTCTTTTGTCCAAGTTATCTTTTGTAACACTGCCGCGTTGCTGTTGGTACCGTCAAGACAACAACACAAACACGAAGTCAAAACAAACAGTGAGTGTTTTAGCTTGTTTCTACAACATGCCCAACTTTTCATCAACGTTCCATGCCAAATATGATGACACAACATCTATGTCATTTTATGTGTTATTGTTTTTATGTGTAGTGTGTGTGTGTGTGTGTGTGTGTGTGTGTGTGTGTGTGTGTGTGTGTGTGTGTGTGTGTGTGTGTGTGTGTGTGTGTGTGTGTGTGCGTGTGTGTGTGTGTGTGTGTGTGTGTGTGTGTGTGTGTGTGTGTTCGTTTTCTTTTCTGATTTCGAGGGCTCGAACTCCCAAACACACCGTACTCAGACTGGATCACATGATCATCTTCGTACAGACTTGCGCTAGCATGAAATCACGCAGGGGGATAAGGCACCAGCAGATCTACACATAACTGAGCTGGAATAACGAAAAAATATCCACCTTAACCCACCAGGCGCAGTCAGAATTTGAACCCTGAACCTTCCAAACGGAAGGCCGACGTCCCAACCACAAGGCTATCGCCAATCATTTTGCCGTCATTTTTTCCTCGTATTGAGTGAGTTTCAGATGCGGGACAGGCAACGCTAAGGTGCAAATTACATCTGCGCAGAGTCAGCGGCACAGACGACGCACTGCAGATTATTGAGGTAATTCTTTTTTTCCCTGCCCGCTACACGTTGCGTGTAAAGAAAACAGGCCAAGTACTCGTCATAATCCCTATCGCAGCACGCTCCGTACTCTGCGCAGGTATAATTTGCGCCAAAGGACTGACGTAAATTTACAAAACAAAAATGGCCGAACATTTTACACTAATTTTTTTGCAAGTTCACCGAAGAAAATAGATCTTCGCAACATCCAAAGTGTATTGTGTATGTACGAATACGAATACGAATACGAATACTTTATTATCTCATACAGAGAAATTTCAGTGTGGTGCACATTAAAAGACAAAACAAATAATAAGAAAAGAAAAAAAAAGCGTACCAGACGTCATGGTAACACAGCAATAGGCAGTTGATTGTGCAAAAGAATAAATTATTGATGAAACCGACGCGGTTTTGTAAAGTGTTTCGGTTCATTCTCGTGCCTTTGTGTTTGTTCGATTTAGCTCTTAACGCCGGCATCCACTTTAAATCTTCATGCATGCTTTCAATATGCTTTTCTTTCTAAAAATCCATAACGTTACGTTCTCCTCTTGTGGACATGTTTATTGATCTATTTTATCTTTCATATATATTGCCGTTTCGTGTGAGTGCTTTTGATGTCTGTCAGGATATGGGTGTTATCCCCACATCAAAGAGAAAAGCAGAGACATCGTAATGAATATTTTCATTTCGTGTCTGTGCTTTTGATGTCTTTTCAGCTGTTATCCACATGCCAGAGAGAAAAACAGTAAGATCTTGTCCCAGTTATATGTTTTGCCATCTTGAAATGTTGGCCGTTTCGCCATCTTGAAATGTTGGCCGTTTCGCCATATTCAACCATTTCGTCTTAGTGAACTATGATATGATAGTGTACTACATGTTATCTGTTTCAATCAAATCAACGGTTGTTGTTGTTGTTGTTGTTGTTGTTGTTGTTCAGTTTCATTCTTTTAGGCTGACAGATTGACTAAAATGTTTTGATACCGCTTTATGCGACTTGGTTTTATAGTTGCCTAAGCTGAGGACACTAACTGTTCATGTGAAAACAGAAGATATTTACATACTAATGTTTCACAATGTAATGATAAAGTAGTCTTCCACTAATTGTTTTGTACATTATTTGTGCTATTATTTTTTCAATTAAAGTTTAAACTTCCTCATTCTATCTCTTCCTACGTACGCTAGTCGATCAGTTCATCAGACTCTGTCTGGCTGGCTGGCTGTCTGTCTGTCTGTCTGTCTATCTATCTATCTCTCTTTCTCTCTCTCTATCTTTCTCTATCTCTCTATCTCTCTCTCTCTCTATCTTTCTCACACACACACACACACACACACACACACACACACACACACACACACACACGCTGTCGCCTACCCCCCCCCCCTCCCCCACCTTTACACTCCGCGTGTCCTTTTACAAGCACCCTCAATATGCCTGTGGCATCAATCACTAGAACTAGTAGAAGAAAACGTCTCAAAACAGCAACAGAAACCTGTGCAAACAGACACGGTTCGATCTGTCACCACATGTTTTTGACCGAATTCGGGATACCAATACTCGCAGCACGTACTGGGAAACTGTGACGTACACTGTGTGTATAAGTTCTCTGGGTGGATCCTGTTATTGATTTCCTGCTGCAGCAACCGTTCCGTCCTGCTTGCTTTGCTAACGTTTCTATAACTGTTTGCCGGTTACCTGTTTGACGGGTTTTTCGCCTGACACTGCTGCAGAGTCGTTGCAGTCCTGCGGAAATCTTTGCACACACTTCTGTTTCAGCAAAAGGACTTTAAATGCAAGCCGAGTTTGGCGTCAAGAACAAAATTTGTGGTTTCAAAGATCAATCACATTTGACAGTAAACGATACACATATTGGACAGTACATGATAACTGTTCAGTCAGACAGCAGTAAAGATCCAACCAGCACACCTAATTCTCTGATTGAAGTTCTAACATTGTGTCGATGTCTTTCCGCAAAAGTGCAAAAATTGCCGTCGCTGCGGTTACCCCCACTTGATTCGCTGTCCCAGGACAGACTCTAGAGGGCGCTCGCTTACCTGTCGTCTGCTTCCCATCGCCAGAGCAGAATCGTCACTAGTGCCAGCCGGAGGAAACGGACAACAACCTGAAATCAACGAACATTGTAGGAGAACAAGGACACCATCATTTGAGGACATGGTCAAGTCGACATCTCCCCCCTTTCGTGGCTGGGGGAATTTTCAGGCCACACTAGTCCTTCTGTTTTGTATCTCCTCTGCTCTAATTGTTGGTGAGTACACTTTTTCATCACAGATTGTTTCTTTACATGTCAGGCTTCTCTTACACAATTTAAATTACCAGACCACAATATCTCTTTAATAACTTTTGTCTACTTTTGTTTGAAAGATTAAAATGTAGTCATACCGTACTAATTCTACCCTTTTGTACTTTGAGGCATGATATTTTCATGTCTGGTTTCAAATGTTACACATCAAATACTCACACCACGCTATTCCTCCTCTTTTGAATATTCTCTTTTCGCATTGCTGGCAAGCTAAAGAGACTTATTCAGTAACAGAAAAAAAAATTCGTTTCCCATGCAAAATCAAAAGTATCAGACCAAACAGGGTCTCTTCTGTAATTCCTTAGCTTTCATTGGTGATGACTTATTATTTCATTTTCCAAACATGTATTTTGTTTATACAGGGGCGGATCAGTTGCTTTGTAAGGGGGGGGGGCACTTTGAATCGAAAGTGAATGTGATGGGCGCGAAGCGGCCGAATTTGCTAGGGGGGTCCGGGGGCATGCCCCCCGGAAAAATTTTTGACCCAAAGAAGCAAAATGGTGCCATCTGGTGCCATTTGAACTTAGAAATGGTCATAGAATCAGCTTTCCAATTTTTTTTAACTTTTTTTTTCGGGGGGGGGCACGTGCCCCCTGTGCCCCCCCCCCCTCGTCCGCCCCTGTTTATATGATATATCCCGCCTTGTTTCTCATGTTGGGTAGCAACTAGTCATGTGACGTCAGACATTCTCTTGTTAGGTAACAACTAGTCATGTGACGTCAGACATTCTCATGTTGGGTAGCAACTAGTCATGTGACGTCAGACATTCTCTTGTTAGGTAACAACTAGTCATGTGACGTCAGACATTCTCTTGTTAGGTAACAACTAGTCATGCGACGTAAGACATTCTCTTGTTAGGTAACAACTAGTCATGCGACGTAAGACATTCTCTTGTTAGGTAACAACTAGTCATGCGACGTAAGACATTCTCTTGCGCATCTCTTCTGCTCTCGTTGTTGATGAATTAGGCCTAAAAAAAAAATAGGTGTGGTTACGGTAACCCGACCTACCCTATTTTTAGGGGCCGATCCTATAACTTTTTATTACATTTGTCAAAACAAAACAAAAACAAAAAAAACCGAGTGCAAAAAACGCAATGAAAGCGAAAGCGCCCGAGTCGCACACTTATTTCCCTGTCAAGTAGGTTTAATTTGTACACATTAGAAAAAAAAGGAAAACAAAAAAAAGTGATTGCCTACCTACCTACCCTATTTTTTTTGGCTATGTTACCGTAACCACACCTATTTTTTTTTTTTTGGCCTTAGCGGTTTTTACTACCGATCACTTTTTGTCTGGCGCGTCATGAAAAATGAAGATTATCAAGCCACTCCACGTCTCTTCTGTATCTCCCCTCATGTCACAGTCGGTGATGTCTCTTCTGTATCTCCCCTCATCATGTCACAGTCGGTGATGTCTCTTCTGTATCTCCCCTCATGTCACAGTCGGTGATGTCTCTTCTGTATCTCCCCTCATGTCACAGTCGGTGATGTCTCTTCTGTATCTCCCCTCATGTCACAGTCGGTGATGTCTCTTCTGTATCTCCCCTCATGTCACAGTCGGTGATGTCTCTTCTGTATCTCCCCTCATGTCACAGTCGGTGATGTCTCTTCTGTATCTCCCCTCATGTCACAGTCGGTGATGTCACTTCTGTATCTTCCCTCATGTCACAGTCGGTGATGTCTCTTCTGTATCTCCCCTCATGTCACAGTCGGTGATGTCTCTTCTGTATCTCCCCTCATGTCACAGTCGGTGATGTCACTTCTGTATCTCCCCTCATGTCACAGTCGGTGATGTCTCTTCTGTATCTCCCCTCATGTCACAGTCGGTGATGTCTCTTCTGTATCTCCCCTCATGTCACAGTCGGTGATGTCTCTTCTGTATCTCCCCTCATGTCACAGTCGGTGATGTCTCTTCTGTATCTCCCCTCATGTCACAGTCGGTGATGTCACTTCTGTATCTCCCCTCATGTCACAGTCGGTGATGTCTCTTCTGTATCACCCCTCATGTCACAGTCGGTGATGTCACTTCTGTATCACCCCTCATGTCACAGTCGGTGATGTCACTTCTGTATCACCCCTCATGTCACAGTCGGTGATGTCTCTTCTGTATCTCCCCTCATTTTAAAGTCGGTGATGTCTCTCTTAAAGGAATAATGGTATTTGTCCGTTTGGTGTTTTTATTTTCCATTTTATTTAAAAAGCAGTCAGAACGTGCTTATGTTTCTCTTTTGTATCTCCTCTTGTATACTAGTTGATGAGTCATCATTTCTTTTTTAATAGGTCTCTGTTCAGGAATATTTTTCGTCTGTTTGTTATTCAAGATTTGAATTGTCAGACCCCGCTAGGTTGCGCGTTTGATTGAATTTTCGTTCCAACACAAATGTTTACCATCGTACTTTTCCACCTTCATGGAAGATGACATTTCCGGGCCGCGTTAGTTGTTGTTTTTACCACCTTTATGTTCATATACTTTTGTAATAAAAAAAAATTTGGCACACAGATTTCCAAGTTTGTTTGTTTTTATACTTTTGTTTGGTATCTTATATGAGACGAACATGTTTCGTTATAGTACTGTTTTTATTTTTGCATCAGATCTCAGGAACATAATCAGGCCAACGAATGTAATGGAATGGAATGTTTGTTATGAGAGACAAACCAGACAAAAAATAGCTGTTGCAGTTGTGATTGCTATAGCTATTGACAGAGAGACAAACCAGACAAACAATAGCTGTTGCAGTTGTGATTGCTATAGCTATTGACAGAGAGACAAACCAGACAAACAATAGCTGTTGCAGTTGTGATTGCTATAGCTATTGACAGAGAGACAAACTAGACAAACAATAGCTGTTGCAGTTGTGATTGTTATAGCTATTGACAGAGAGACAAACCAGACAAACAATAGATGTTGCAGTTGTGATTGCTATAGCTATTGACAGAGAGACAAACTAGACAAACAATAGCTGTTGCAGCTGTGATTGCTATAGCTATTGACAGAGAGACAAACCAGACAAACAATAGCTGTTGCAGTTGTGATTGCTATAGCTATTGACAGAGAGACAAACCAGACAAACAATAGCTGTTGCAGTTGTGATTGCTATAGCTGTTGACAGAGAGACAAACCAGACAAACAATAGCTGTTGCAGTTGTGATTGCTATAGCTATTGACAGAGAGACAAACCAGACAAACAATAGCTGTTGCAGTTGTGATTGCTATAGCTGTTGACAGAGAGACAAACCAGACAAACAATAGCTGTTGCAGTTGTGATTGCTATAGCTGTTGACAGAGAGACAAACCAGACAAACAATAGCTGTTGCAGTTGTGATTGCTATAGCTATTGACAGAGAGACAAACCAGACAAACAATAGCTGTTGCAGTTGTGATTGCTATAGCTATTGACAGAGAGACAAACCAGACAAACAATAGCTGTTGCAGTTGTGATTGCTATAGCTGTTGACAGAGAGACAAACCAGACAAACAATAGCTGTTGCAGTTGTGATTGCTATAGCTATTGACAGAGAGACAAACCAGACAAACAATAGCTGTTGCAGTTGTGATTGCTATAGCTATTGACAGAGAGACAAACCAGACAAACAATAGCTGTTGCAGTTGTGATTGCTATAGCTATTGACAGAGTAGTTATCAAAATGTGGTAATCATGACTTATCGTAAGAGACGTGAAAAATGTCATCATATCTTCTACTTACTTAATATTTCTACATTCACCATTATTTAGTATTGTTATTTCAAAAGAGTAATCAAATCATAACATAATTTCATCATTATCGAGTAAGCTCAAAGAAACATGAAATAATTTAAAAAGGAAAATAATACGAGTATTTTAAGAGAAACGTTTAAATTGTCGGTTATTTCTTTCTATTTTACTCTGTATTTTTTCTATCTTTCTTTCTTTTTTTTATTGTTTTTGTGTTTTGTTTTTTGTGTCTTTTTTCCTGTATCTGTCTCTTTCTCTCTCTCTCTCTCTCTCTCTGTCTCTCTCTCTCTCTCTCTCTCTCTCTGTCTCTCTCTCTGTGTCTCTCTCTGTCTCTCTCTCTCTCTTTCTCTCTCTCTCTCTCTCTTTCTCTCTCTCTCTCTCTCTCTCTCTCTCTCTATTTCTCTCTCTCTCTGTGTCTCTCTCTCTGTGTGTGTGTCTCTCTCTGTCTCTCTCTCTCTCTCTCTCTCTCTCTCTCTCTCTCTCTCTCTCTCTCTCTCTCTCTCTCTCTCTCTCTCTCTCTCTCTCTCTCTCTCTCTCTCTCTCTCTCTCTAGTTCTTTCTTTCTGTCTCACTTGTTCTTTTTTTTCTTCTTTTTTTAATCTTTTATGCCATTTTGTATTCTGTCTTTCTCTTTGTTTTTTTCTTCTCTTCACTCTTTGTTTAATTCGTACTCTCTTTGTTTAATTCGTACTCTCTTTGTTTAATTCGTACTCTCTTTGCCCTCTTTCTCTGTTTCCCTTTCTTCATTGCTTACTTCTTTTTCTCTCTTTTCCTTTTTTCCTTCTTTCTTTTCTTCTTTCTTTTCTTCTTTCTATCTTCCTTTTGCAATATTTACAAGTATAAGTTCTCTGCTGCAGCTTTTTTGGAACTTCATGACAATGTATTAGAAAATGCATAAAACAGAATAGAAGTACTAGTGATTGTCAGATAATACAGCGTTGAACTATTGTCTCTTTATTTGCAGGCTCCACACCGGTTAGTGCTCAGAGGTAAGCATAAGTACACACCTGTAGTCACCGTGTTCCAGTAAATGGTTTTCTTGTTTGTTTGTTTTGTTTGTTTGTTTGTTTTATGTTTTTCTTATTGTCTGTGTGTGTGTTGTTGGCTTGATTTCGTCGTGTGGGGGGTGGGGTGCGTTTGTGTTTGGTTTGGGTTTTTGTTTTTTTGTTTTTTTGGGGGGGCGATAACAATTGATATATTTTGTTGTGTTCGTTTGTTTGTTCGTTCGTTTATTAGTTTGTTCAATTTTTCTTCTGCTAATTTCAAAACATGTCACCCACATAAGTCCTCCTGACTATTATTATAAACATTTTTGATGACAGCTTTCAGACGTTTTTGTGACTGGCATGTGAGGGACAGTCGTTCTTACGTACTATGTTGACGTTGTATATAGGTGAACAATACAACTAAAGGAAAATTTATCAAATCGTGCAAAGCTCATCTCAAACGTTGTAATTGCTTTTTTCACACAGTATCGATTGCGGCGAGCACGGCAGGCTGCAGGAAAATGGCGCATGCGCATGCGACAATTGCTGGACTGGTGACAATTGCGACCAACAGGGTAAGATCTCCATAAATAGACAAAACTCCTCCCCCGAGACCTGTCAATCAACCTAGATTGAAACCAAACCTCCGGCGCAAATGTTGTATTCTATTCAAGCGATCGATTTTTCAACGTCAATTCAATGTTTCCCTCCCTCGGCTTAAACCAACAGAAGTTGATGGGATTTTCTGTGGATGGTCTTTGATGTTCAATCGCTCCTTTGGGGCCAGTCTTCCATTGTAATCTAGCTTCTGATAACCATAGAAATGGTCGTCGTGAAAAATAGAAGTT
>NC_090248.1:69050647-69060647 GCF_037325665.1 Littorina saxatilis | reverse complement strand
ATAGTCGTAGCTTGATTGCTTGGCTGGTGACAGGTAAACATTTCAGCGGTAAGCAGCTCTATTCAGGCATGCCCCACTTGTACCCAGAAGCCAGCCAGGCGAGTGTTGTTCTGGGACCCGGATGACGCATGTGTATAAGAATTTACTGTACAATTATTGGTCGATATAGCCGTGTTTGCCTCCCCCCCCCCCCCACCACACACAGCCACACACAGCCACACACACAGTAAGCCTCTCTGTCGTTGTTGACGGGCTCTTTTATCCCCTGTTGTGACTGCCCGTGCGGGTTTTACAGAGAAAACATCTTTGCGTCACCGGGTCGATGACGCTGAAAGATTTCTTTGTGCTTCCA
Organism: Littorina saxatilis; assembly: GCF_037325665.1. Classification (NCBI taxonomy): domain Eukaryota; kingdom Metazoa; phylum Mollusca; class Gastropoda; order Littorinimorpha; family Littorinidae; genus Littorina; species Littorina saxatilis. The sequence goes on along the minus strand of NC_090248.1, from coordinate 69,060,295 downwards.
CCGTTTGAGTTCTATTCTCCAGATCGTTTATTTCCTAAGAGACCATTTCTAGTTTCTGACTTGCGTTCGATTATTTCTCCAGTAGAAAACTGGTTTTTCGATTGCTTGGTGGATATGGTAGCGGTAGAACTTTTCAATCAATGAGGCTTATATCGCGCATATTCCGTGGGTACAGTTCTAGGCGCTCTGCAGTGATGCCGTGTGAGATGAAATTTTATACGGCCAGTAGATTGCAGCCATGTCGGCGCATATTTACCTTTCACGGCTTTATTCCAAGTCACACGGGTATGGTAGACAATTATTAACTGTGCCTAAGCAATTTTGCCAGGAAAGACCCTTTTGTCAATCGTGGGATCTTTAACGTGCACACCCAATGTAGTATACACGGGGGGTGGTTCGGACACCGAAGAGAGTCTGCACACAAAGTTGACTCTGTGAAATAAATTTCCGCCGAACCTGGGATCGAACTCGCGCTGACAGCGGCCAACTGAATACAAATCCAGCGCGCTACCAACTGAGCTATATCCCCGCCCCAATAATTTTGAATAATTTAAAGATGAAAAAGTCTTGTTTTGAAAATGCGCACGGGCACACAAAAGATACATGTTCAAATAATTATGTGGACTCGCCCGTGCATGAATAATGATGTGGACTCGCCCGTGCATGAATAATGATGTGGACTCGCCCGTGCATCAATACCTATGCTTGCACTGTCACAAATAAGAACGCACACAACGTCGCACACAACGTCGCACACAACGTCGCACACAACGTCGCACACAATATCGCACACAATGTCGCACACAACGTCGCACACAACGTCGCACACAATGTCGCACACAATGTCGCACACAACGTCGCACACGGCCAGAGAAAAAAAAGTACACAAAAAAGAGTTAATGTTGCAAAACGTACTAGCCCCTCCTATCTAGGTTAAGCATGGTTTTATCTACGAGGATCTTTTTATACTTCAACCAAGTTGACAGAGATCATATTTCTATAATTTAAGATGACGTGTTGCAGAAGATATATTTTAAACATTAAAGGTGCATGATGTATAGGGTCATTTTGGGAAACGTTTTCTGGTGAAATGGACCTTTAAATGTCCAAAGGAAATTCGCCGTGCTGTAATTTAAACACACTTGCAGTAAGTAGCTCGAAAGTGGTCCGTAAATAAATTGAAGAAGTTTTCTTCAGCGAACGGTTGTCTCAGACATTCTCCTGTGTCAAATAGTTCCGACTTCTGTTCGTCGTCACATAATATTAATTAGGCCTACTGGTGGGTACGCATTCGCCTAGACAAATGGAAACCGTTGGATTCAGGAATTCAAATCTGTCATCTGACGAGCGCACACTCATAAGGGGCAAAGGTGCACTACACAGCATAAACAAACACACTGTCAAATACGCTGTCCCGAAAGAGCAGCCGACACATTATTTAGATTTGAAGAAAAGAACGATCAAACATCTTGTTCTAAGGCATTCCCCGTGTGTGTTGTCGTCAATTCAAAGGCCAAACCAAACTCTGTAGTTTTTTTTGGTGAGTTCAAATCTTTAACTCTTGCAACACCATGTGAAATGCGGGCACCTCTTAAAAACAAAATGTGATACGGATGAACTTAAAGGGAGAAATCACAGTGTCAAAACATAACCTATGCACAGCCTCAAATGCAAAAAACTTGGCCCTCAAACACGTATTTCAAGGTAGGCCCACGGCCGGACCAAATGAGTTGTAAGGGGGGGGTTCCTCCTTTTTTTTTGGGGGGGGGGGGCAAATCAGCGAAGTGGCGAAGCCACAAGCGCGCGCCTGCAAAGCAGGCGCGCGAACTATGGGGGTCCGGGGGCATGCTCCCCCAGAAAATTTTTGAAAAACGGTTAAAATCTGTGCAATCTGGTGCATTCTGGGCCTTGTTTTGAGGGTTAAGAGCAGCATTGTTTTGGTGCTAAAACTAGTTAAAAAAAAACACACTCAAAGCAAGGTACATGCTTTTTCCAGGGGTGGGGTTCCGGAACCCCTGGAACACCCCCCCCCCCCCCCCCTGGGTCCGGCCCTGAGGCCTATTGTTGATGTGTGATGACCAAGTTACAACCCCCAACCCGAAGTGAATAGCTGTTAGGGCAATTAGAGTCATCTGGTTGGTCCATTATTATCCTTGTAAAGACACATTCCTTCTCGTGTAAGCGACCCTGTCCACGCTTTTACACGGAACAAGCGACCCTGTCCACGCTTTTACACGGAACAAGCGACCCTGTCCACGCTTTTACACGGAACAAGCGACCCTGTCCACGCTTTTACACGGAACAAGCGACCCTGTTCACGCTTTTACACGGAACAAGCGACCCTGTCCACGCTTTTACACGGAACAAGCGACCCTGTCCACGCTTTTACACGGAACAAGCGACCCTGTCCACGCTTTTACACGGAACAAGCGCAGCCTGTATCTTAAACACATGTCCAACATTGAACGCCTGGCTGCTTTCTGTGGAGAATGGGATTTGTTGTTGTTCTTTTTGTAAGTGGCACCTTGTCAATCCGCAAAAATATTTCAACAAATAAATTCTTACTCCGCACAGAATGTAGCCACGCTGTTGATTTTAGTTTGTGTCTGATTCAAAGGATGCTCTTAATCCATGTGGAAGCTAGAGCCGAGGTTCACGTGAAAGTTACCAACCGGGTGGAAGCCACCCGCGATGTGTGATTGGTTGAAATTGAGATTTGTTGTGATTTCAAGGAGTCAGACATCGCCGTTTATTCTCTTGTGTTGAGATGGCTCGCACTTCCGGTTCATGCACCTCTTGTGTTGAGATGGCTCCCACTTCCGGTTCATGCACCTCAGCCCGGGGACATGTCTGTGGCAGCGAGTGTGGCAGCGAGTGTGGCAGCGAGCATCATCCTGCACGCGGGAAAGACGGAACCATGCATAACTTTGGGTGCTTTTTGCAACTAAAGTAATAATAATTGAAGAACAATACCCGAGCTTGCGCTCAGAAACGTCCCAATTAACACAATTCACTATCATTTCCCATCTACGATAACCTCTCTGACTCTTTGCTGAACGCAACAGCCAACCACACACCGTTTTTTCATACGCTCAGAAACGTCCTATTTAACACAACGTGTATTGACTATCATTTTGTCATCTGCAATCAATTACCTCTCTTACTCGTGTGCTATCATCATGAGCCAACCCACTCACCGTTTGTTCATGCGCTCAGAAACGTCCCATCTAACATAAACTTGTGTTCACTATCATTTCTGCGATATCATCTCCATCTCTGACTCGTGTGCTAGCCTCAACAGCCAACCACCCACCGTTTTTCATGCGCTCAGAAACGTCCAATTTAACACAATTTGAACTCACTATCATTTCTCCATCTGCAATGAATTATCTGTGTGAGTTTTGTGCTAACCTCAACAGCCAACCACCCACCGTTCTTCATGCCAACCACCCACCGTTCTTCATGCGGAGCAAAGAACAAGTCAGCCTTAACCCGTACAAAGAGCAGTCCACTGCCATCTTCACGGCTGAGGCTGTAGATGCTGACGAGACGGCCACCTGTCCACACAAAGGCGAATGTCCCTGTGGAGAGATTCGCTACAGCTTCGGCACTGGCAACGACAATGGCTTCTTCAACATCGACAGCGTTACTGGACAGGTGAGAATGCAGCGCTGCTTGGTGTAAGCAGGGTTTATGGTTGCAGACAGATACGCGCCCGCAATGGAAGTTAAGGTTGTAGATGTGTACACGCCCTGGGATTTTTTTTCTCTCGGTCAATTCGCAGAAGTTACCTTTCACTTACGGTGAAAAAAGTTGGGAAGATCTGCCAAAAGGACATCAAGCTTACAAATCCATGGAATATATCACTGTCATCATACTATCCGGAAGAAGGCAGTTTGTCGCTGCCGAAATATTGACAAAGAAAGTACTAATCTGGTTTCTGCTGTGTCCTCTTTTTGTTTAAAAGCCATGGAGTGTATGATATGATAAAGGACCACAGCACAATAAACTTATGAATGTGCTCTTAGAGCTCGCGCTGTTTTAAAATTGCTTTTTGTAAAGTTCTATAGTCACTGAAAATATCACTATAACCCTCAGGTGACGGTGAGTCCCGACTACCTGCCCATCGACCGCTTCAACTCCCTCCCGCTGGAGAACGAGCACCGCCTGCAGATCCTGGCCGCCAACCCGGACTCCAGCGCGTACGACAAGATGGAACTGCTCGTGTCCATCCCGCAATCCATGTGGAACGAGCAGGTGCCGCCACGCTACCTGGACTCCGACGGTGTGGGATACATGGGGGACGGACATCACCACATACACAAGAGGGTCAGATTTTTTTGTTTGATTTTTTTTTATTATTATTATTTTAGAGACTTGTGTCGGTTGTTTGATTTATATTTTATGTTGGGAAGGGGGGCGGTTTGTGTTGGGCTTTTTTTTTCTTTCTTTTCCCTTTTTTTTTTTTTTTTTTTTTTTTGTGTGCTTGCTTTGGTTGATCGATTTGTTTGCTGGCTGTGTTTTTGATACTCTCTCCATATCTGTCTGTCTGATATTTCTCTCTCTCTCTCTCTCTCTCTCTCTCTCTCTCTCTCTCTCTCTCTCTCTCTCTCTCTCTCTCTCTCTCTCTCTCTCTCTCTCTCTCTCTCTCTCACTCACAAGAAGAGAGCCATCACAACATTTTAGATTAGCAAGGACTAGCTGTTAGACAGGGTCTTATGGGCTGAACCAACTTTCCTTTGGTAATAAATTCTCCAGTTCAAATTCTATTTCACTTGAGTTGCCCTTGACATAGGTGCTCGTGCGTTTGTGCGTGAGTGACTGCACGCGTGTGCCCATGTTTGTCTTCAACGTTCGTTGTTGCTTTTTTGTCCACCAGTTGACAAATCGGAATTATTTGCTAATTTATGTCACTTGGGTTGCGCGCGCGTGTGTGTGTGTGTGTGTGTGTGTGTGTGTGTGTGTGTGCGTGCGTGCGTGCGTGCGTGTGTGTGTGTGTGTGTGTGTGTGTGTGTGTGTGTGTGTGCGTGCGTGTGTGTGTGTGTGTGACTGCTGTTCATGTCTGCGTGTTTGCCTCAACGTTCGTTGTCCTTTGGGTCACCAGGCAATAACGCTTCCGGACAACGTGACCTTCACCCTGACGAAGACTGGCGAGTCTGAGAACGTGACAGAGATGCGCGTGGGCACCAAAGTGTCGTTCAGGCTGCAAATCCTCTTCCCCCTGGGCACCACCGACATGCTGGTCGAGCTGTTCGCCCCCGACAACGACAGCATCGTCATGATGCTGTGTGACGTCAATTTGGAGAACAAAGGCGTCAACCTAAACACCGACCTTCCCGGCACACCCGTTATGGACTCGCAGAACTCCTCCACCGTCTACGTAAGCTTCTGTTTTGTTTGTTTGTTCCTTTCGTTTTTAATCTTATTTCGTATTGTGAGGGTGGGTGAGGGGATGGATGTAGGGGAAGGGCTCCTGATATGGACCGGCTCCTGATATGGACCGGCTCCTGATATGGACCGGCTCCTGATATGGACCGGCTCCTAATATGGACCGGCTCCTAATATGGACCACCTCCTGTTCTGACAAACTAACGACGCTAGGGCGCTCCAAAACCGTATCATTCGCTGTATTCACTCTCTCTGGATAACTTGCACATGTCGAAACAGAAACACAAACCTCAATACCGTTAGGCTTTTTCTCTTATTTTCACTTTTGGCAGCGTTCACTATAAATTTGCCGCCTAAAACGGACTCGTTTCTGTCCACAGCCAAAGCTGTTATCACACACAAATTGCTATATGACAGCTAAGACCTTATTTGTTACATTTTAGCAGTTTTGACCCCGAATTTCTACTGCAAACAAAACATAACAGCAAAATATCAAAGTATGTGTGTCAGTGTGTCCCCTAATATGGACCACCTTCAACAAATCGAAGAAAATAAAAGCTAAAGGCTATTTTCATTAATTCATTAAGAAGCTTGTTGAAAATAACGTATAACTAGCCCTCGAGATTTCAAAACAATATATCAAATAGCCTTCTGTTTGTGGTAGTTGATCATCTTCGTGTACACTACATTGGGGTGTGCACGTTAAAGATCCCACGATTGACAAAAGGGTCTTTCCTGGCAAAATTGTATAGGCGTAGATAAAAATGTCCACCAAAATACCCGTGTGACCTGGAATAGTAGGCCGTGAAAGGTGGATGCAGCGCCTAAAGGCAGTCGATCTACTGGCCGATGTGAATGCGTGATATATTGTGTAAAAAATTCCATCTCACACGGCATTAATAGGTAACATGCGCCTTGAGTCGCCTTGTGTGGTGAGATACGTGCGCGATATAAATCCTCGTAAATAAATAAATAAAATAAAATAAAATAAAAAATTTCACTTATTTTCACTCTGTTTTGGACAAGCTTCTTTAGTTTCCTGGTGTGCTTCAAATAATGCTTTCATCAACCCGAAACAGGTAAATCTAAATCATATTTTAATTAGTCTGACTGACACACTAAGTTTTATCCTGTTATTTTAAAGTATATGGGGCTTTTTACAGTGATTAGTGAAGGCCTCTTCACCGGTCCATATTGGGCGCCCAGGCTCCTAATATGGACCATTTGTGATTTGTTTCTGTATTTAATTTTTGCTGAATGTCTATCAAAGCTAATTCACTACAATTAGGCATGACGGTTAACCTAAGAGAGAAGGACTACCAAACACAAAATAAAACCTCTTCACAAAAAAAAATAAGCTAGTTATCAGCATGAAACAAAACGTGGTCCATATTAGGAGCCCTTCCCCTAGTTCGACTAAATTTCAAAGAGCCCTGCCTCAGTTAACAGCATCAACCGAAGATACATATATTCACAAAGGGAAGTTAGTATGGGCAATTTTTTTTTAAATGTCTTAAAAAAATGACACCATTACACAAAACCAAGATGTCTCTTTTTGACCCTCTCTAACAAAGTGAGATCTCTGACGTCAAAGTTCGAGAAAAATCAGAATACCCAAAACCGCGTCACGCAAACATTCTGTGAAGTTAGATAACGCAGTTTGTCTCGGTTACTTCGTCATACCAGCAGTAGAAAATCTCTTGTAAGGTCACCGCTAGGCTGTGCGTGTATTAGTATCGTATCTCATTAAGACACAGCTGTGCATGTATTAGTATCGTATCTCATTAAGACACAGCTGTGCATGTATTAGTATCGTATCTCATTAAGACACAGCTGTGCATGTATTAGTATCGTATCTCATTAAGACACAGCTGTGCATGTATTAGTATCGTATCTCATTAAGACACAGCTGTGCATGTATTAGTATCGTATCTCATTAAGACACAGCTGTGCATGTATTAGTATCGTATCTCATTAAGACACAGCTGTGCATGTATTAGTATCGTATCTCATTAAGACACAGCTGTGCATGTATTAGTATCGTATCTCATTAAGACACAGCTGTGCATGTATTAGTATCGTATCTCATTAAGACACAGCTGTGCATGTATTAGTATCGTATCTCATTAAGACACAGCTGTGCATGTATTAGTATCGTATCTCATTAAGACACAGCTGTGGATTTTTTGAAAGCCATGTTTGTGGATTGTTGTTTATTCCCTTCAGTTCGACCGAGCCATCCTCGACTTTGGCAACGTGACCAACACCGCCGCTTGCAATGATGAGAGTGAGTGCGCCATCGTCATCACGTGGGATGCCGTCATGATCCAGAATGACGCAACGGTACATGACGCAGTCTACTGGGTCAGCGCGGGCGCCGAGTACAACTACGAGATGGAAGTCTGGGTTGGCCAAGCATCCTTCTCTGCCAAGACTGATGCAAATGTGAGTGTCTTTGCTTCTAGTCACGACTTGCACGGCCCCGTGGTCCAGCATGATTAACAGGTCCAAGGTGAAGGCCACGCACCGAGTAGGGAATCTCACACTTCCGGTCAAGCATTGTTATAGTAGCCTCTGCTCGCTGGTCTTACTTTTCACATGAATTTTTTGTATGTGTATTCAAATTATGCACATATATATATATAGAATTACGGAACCCCATCGTAACTCACGCTCTTTGGTACCATCTCAGTTTTGCCCCAGTAATGAAAACGCTGACTTATACTGACTTATACTTGATCATATGTCTTTTTAATGAGAATATCAAAAGGATGTTTTGTTAGGTTTGCTTTGGTATTATGCTTCCAACGCGTTTACATAAGTTTAGAACCAAAACATGTTTGTATTTTCCCTTAGCTAGGTTTATAGGGTTTCCCTTAGCTAGGTTTATAGGGTTTCCCTTAGCTAGGTTTATAGGGTTTCCCTTAGCTAGGTTTATAGGGTTTCCATTAGCTAGGTTTATAAGGTTTCCCTTAGCTAGGTTTATGGGGTTTCCCTTAGCTAGGTTTATAGGGTTTCCCTTAGCTAGGTTTATAGGGTTTCCCTTAGCTAGGTTTATAGGGTTTCCCTTAGCTAGGTTTATAGGGTTTCCCTTAGCTAGGTTTATAGGGTTTCCCTTAGCTAGGTTTATAGGGTTTCCCTTAGCTAGGTTTAAAGGGTTTCCCTTAGCTAGGTTTATGGGGTTTCCCTTAGCTAGGTTTATAGGGTTTCCCTTAGCTAGGTTTATAGGGTTTCCCTTAGCTAGGTTTATAGGGGTTTTTAGGGCGGGAAAATTGCCCCATCGCGCGGTAGCGGCGCTGGCCTCAAAACCAGTTGTCGCTATCGGCGTGGGTTCGATCCCCATATATATTTGGCGAGGGATTTATTTCCCAGAGTCAACTTTGTGCAGACTCTCCTCGGTGTCCGATCAGCCCCGTGTGCACGCATGCGCACGATAAAGATCCCAAGTTCACAGCGAAAGTCTCAGGGCTTTAAAACACGAATACACGCATACAAGAGAAGAAAAAAGGATAGCGCCGTTCTGTATGGCAGCTCGCTTTCCCCAGGGAAGAAAGCCCGAATATCCACGAGGGTAACCTCACAGAACTATGTATATCTTATCTTTATCCTTGTCCTTATTTTGATGTTAAGATTCTTCATTGCTTGGAACAATGGTCTTGCAGTTTGAACCTTTGTGTGAGCGTCTACGGTATACTGTTTTTGTTAAGCTGAAAGATGTGTTTTCTTTGGGGATACGTCAATTTATTTGGCGAGCTACCTATTTCAATTTGACTTGGTACACACAGGGGTAAGAGTCCAGTTTTACTTGGTACACACAGGGGTAAGAGTCCAGTTTTAACGGGTCTTTATTGTGCAATAATCGAGATTCAAAAGAGAGAGAGGGGGCATGTGTGTGTGTGTGTGGGTGTGTGTGTGTGTGTGTGTGCGTGTGTGTGTGTGTGAGTGTATGTGTGTGTGCGTGTGTGTGCGTGTGTGTGTGTGTGTGTGTGTGTGAGTGTGTGTGTGGGTGTGTGTGTGTGTGGGTGTACAAACTTTCCTCTTTTCTTCCCTACAGCCCAATGGGTTCGGCACGCCCCTGTTCAACCTGAGTGGCCCCAGCTCCATGATGATCGGTGAGTCCGCGGTCTTCACGCTGGACATGTACATCACGAAGCCCTCTGTCGGCCTCAGCATCGACGCCTTCGCCCCCCTCAACAACACTGACGTCATGTCCATCTGCGGCATGAAGGTTTGTGTGGAAGATTGCTTTTGTTGCTGTTC
>NC_090248.1:69033147-69043147 GCF_037325665.1 Littorina saxatilis | reverse complement strand
CTTTTTAACAACAGTAAAATTCAATATAATACAATACAATACGCTCTGGCGTTATCGCTTCTTTCATTGAAGGCTTAAACGACGCTGCTGTCGCCTTCCAGGTAAGAAACAATACAATGCAATGCAATGCAATGCAATGCAATGCAATGCAATGCAATGCAATGCAATGCAATACAATGCAATACAATACAATACAATACAATACAAAACAACGGCACCCCACACCACACCACACCATACTATATACCATACCATACCATAGCATACAATACAGTCCAATACAATACAATACAACAGTAAACAAAAAGAATACCCTGGTACATCTCAAGATCATTGGATATAACATTCCGTATAAACTGACTAACTTGTTTGGGACAAACGAGCACAGCGAGGTTGGTTGCTGCCAAAACACAATCAGAGCCAAATGGGACAATTCATTGCTCTACATCGCACAAGAGCGAACGTGTTTGTCAGATGGCAACATTTCGTATAGAAGTGCACTACATCTCGTGCATGCGATCATGTTTACTATCACAGATGCTTCAGGCGTTTACACACAATATGAGCATCCTTCAGCTCAAGAACATACACAATATGAGCATCCTTCAGCTCAAGAACACACACAATGTGAGCATCCTTCAGCTCAAGAACACACACAATGTGAGCATCCTTCAGCTCAAGAACACACACAATGTGAGCATCCTTCAGCTCAAGAACACACACAATGTGAGCATCCTTCAGCTCAAGAACACACACAATATGAGCATCCTTCAGCTCAAGAACACACACAATGTGAGCATCCTTCAGCTCAAGAACACACACAATATGAGCATCCTTCAGCTCAAGAACACACACAATATGAGCATCCTTCAGCTCAAGAACACACACAATGTGAGCATCCTTCAGCTCAAGAACACACACAAAACTCAACAGCCTGGCTGCTTCCTGTGCAGTGGCAATATTTTGCTGAATTTATTTCGTAATTGACACCTATGCCAATCTTCTTAATACATTCAGCAAAAGCAAAAACCAAATCTCACTCTGCACAGAATATAGGCCGACCCATTCCGTGTTATTATTCCATGTGGAAACCTTGGACAAATACCAATGGCGTCTATGCTATGTGGAAAATAAATCCTTTTTATATTTAGTCAAGTTTTGACTAAATATTTTAACATCGAGACTAAATATTTTAACATCGAGGGGGAATCGAAACGAGGGTCGTGGTGTATGTGCGTGTGTGTGTGTGTCTGTGTGTCTGTGTGTGTGTGTGTGTAGAGCGATTCAGACTAAACTACTGGACCGATCTTTATGAAATTTGACATGAGAGTTCCTGGGTATGAAATCCCCGAACGTTTTTTTTCATTTTTTCGATAAATGTCTTTGATGACGTCATATGCGCCTTTTTGTGAAAGTTGAGGCGGCACTGTCACGCCCTCATTTTTCAACCAAATTGGTTGAAATTTTGGTCAAGTAATCTTCGACGAAGCCCGGGGTTCGGTATTGCATTTCAGCTTGGTGGCTTAAAAATTAATTAATGACTTAGGTCATTAAAAATCTGAAAATTGTAAAAAAAAATTAAAATTTATAAAACGATCCAAATTTACGTTTATCTTATTCTCCATCATTTGCTGATTCCAAAAACATATAAATATGTTATATTCGGATTAAAAACAAGCTCTGAAAATTAAATATATAAAAATTATTATCAAAATTAAATTGTCCAAATCAATTTAAAAACACTTTCATCTTATTCCTTGTCGGTTCCTGATTCCAAAAACATATAGATATGATATGTTTGGATTAAAAACACGCTCAGAAAGTTAAAACAAAGAGAGGTACAGAAAAGCGTGCTATCCTTCTTAGCGCAACTACTACCCCGCTCTTCTTGTCAATTTCACTGCCTTTGCCATGAGCGGTGGACTGACGATGCTACGAGTATACGGTCTTGCTGAAAAATGGCATTGCGTTCAGTTTCATTCTGTGAGTTCGACAGCTACTTGACTAAATATTGTATTTTCGCCTTACGCGACTTGTTTCTTGTTCTTTTTCTTCGTTGTGAGCATGTGTCGGTTAAGTTGATATTGTATCCAGGAAGGACAGTACAATCAAGTCCGGAGTAAGGTCCAAACCAACAATAACACTGTAACACTGATTCCTCTCTGCCGTGTCTGCAGCTTTGCGCCATCCGCATAGTGGGCATGGGAGACAATCTGGCGTGTACCGAGAGCGAGGTCACTCCGACCTACACGTCACGCGGGGACCCCCTGTACACAGACCGCGGCTACGTCGACATGGGCGTCATCACCAACGTGGGCACCTGGGGCTGGCAGCCGTATGACCTCGTCGACTCCAACGCCACCGCGCCTGACGTTTTGCGCGTGCAATTCCTCGTGAAGGCGACCAATCACAGCCTGGCTACGGTTGGTTCGACGCACGCGATGACCCTTGGCCTCATTATCAATGACAACCGCCTGCTGATTGGCTCGTATTTCCTGGAGGTTGAGGCTGCTGCTGAGGTCCCTAATGTGACGGTAAGTCATGGCTTTTATTTATTTTTATCAAAAGTGGGTTTTTTAATTGAGTTTGTTTCTTTGTTTGTGTGTTTGTTTGTTGAGTTTGTTTGTTTGTTTGTTTGTTTGCTTAACATCAGGGCCATATCAGGGCGGTGCTGCTTTGACATATAACGTGCGCCACACACAAGACAGAAGTCGCAGCACAGGCTTCATGTCTCACCCAGTCACATTATTCTGACACCGGACCAACCAGTCCTAGCACTAACCCCATAATTCCAGACGCCTGGCGGAGCAGCCACTAATGTGTGTGGGAGGGGGGGGGGCGCGGGAGATGGAAGCTTGCTGTATGTTATGTAATGTATATATTGTGTGTGATACGTGGAAATGTGATACTATTTATTTGCATGTATGATACAGGTACAAATGTGATAATTGTAGGCTTATACTAGTGATTACTGTGTGGAATACATGAAATGTGATATGAATGCTGTTTTTATACGTTATACTCTTACTTTTTCCCAAGCGCAAGACAAATTCTTCTACAAATTGAAGCCAATAAAATTTGAGTTGAGTTGAGTTGAGTTGCCAATTTTAAAGTCTTAGATATGACCCGGCCGGGGTTCGAACCCACGACCTCCCGATCACGGGGCGGACGCCTTACCACTAGGCCAACCGTGCCGGTGGTTGATGAGTGCTTTGTTTGTTTGTTTGTTTGTTTTGGATGTTCGTTTGGTTAGCTGTTTTTGTTTTGAGTGTGTGGGATAGTACATTTTGGATGTGTTTGTTGAAATATTTAATGTGTGTTGTGTTTGTTTGTGTGTGTGTGTATGTGTGTGTTTTCATCTGCGTGTTTGTGTTTGTGTGTGTTCTTCCGTGCGTAAATACATGCGTGCGTGCGTTTCTGCGTGAGTGCTTGCATGTTTGTGTGTGTGTATGTAGCACACACAGCCACTAAAATCTATTCTTGATCAAAACATCACACTTAATTATGGACAACTCTCGACATTCCTCACTGCAGGAGGAAACCACACCGGACTGGAACCTGACGTGGAAAGCGGGAGCGGGGAATGTCACCATCGGAGGGGCCGGTCAGTTCCTTGTCACCATCAGCACCAAGCGCAACACCGTGTACTCGCCCTTTGACCTGGAGGCCCTCATGCCAAACTCCACCGGCGCCACTCAGGTGTCCGTGTGCAAGGTGCAGGTGGCGTCCGTCGGCAAGAACCTGCCCTGTCTCGTGCCGTCAGCCATCAACAGTTCCATCTCATATACCTGGCTGTGAGTGTGGGTGTGGGGGACCGGTGAGGGTGTGTGGGGGGGGGCAGGTGTGGGGGTTGGGGGATAGTGGGGGGGATGTCCGAATACAAAGTACGTTTGGAGTCCGTCGGCAAGAACCTGACCTGTATTGTTGCTCTTTGTGCAAATGGACATTTTGTTTGGATGAATTGATTTTGTAATAGCCACTATGAGAGGGAGGGGCTACCAAAATTAATCTGGGGTACAGGGGCTAACCAGGCGGGGGAGGGGGGGTTCTGTTAAAATTAAGTATTGAAATTGGTAGTTCTGGTCTCGTCTTGAGAAAAAAGTACATTTGACGGGTAAGGGGGGGGGGGGCGGGCTCCCGGAACCCAGCCCCCACCCCCCCCCACCCCCCCACCCCCCCCCCCCCCACACACACACACACACAACCGGCCTTAGTTATCTTTGACATTCTTCAACAGGTTTGAGGAGGGTCTGAATGACCGCGCGGTGCTGAACTTACCCTCCGTATGCAACTACGAGCTGGTGAACGACACGCTAGAAGACAACCTGGTGCTCAAGGTGAGCTTCATGCTGCAGCCCGACGCTGGACTGACCGCTGACGAGGAGCTCTGGCCGTCTGTGGGCGTTATGTACTCCCCCTTCAAGATGTGGGTCGGTCAGATCAAGGCCATTGCCAAGATTATTTCACCTACTACCGTGAGTGTTTTTTCACTTCAAATATGTGTTTGTGTATGTGGGGGGGTTGGGTGTGTGGTGTGTATGTTTGTGTGTGTGTGGGTGGATGGGTGTGTGTGTGTGTGTGACTGTGTGGGTGTGTGTGTGTGTGTGTGTGCGTGCGTGTGTGTGTGTGTGTGTGTGTGTGACTGTGTGTGTGTGTGTGTGTGTGTGTGACTGTGTGTGTGTGTGTGTGTGTGTGTGTGTGTGTGTGTGTGTGCGTGTGTGACTGATGTTGATAGAGATGTGATGTTCAGTTTTTTCTTCTTTTTCTTATTTCGTTGTCTTATGTTCATACGTACGTACATGCTTTCAATAATAGAGGTACTTTCTCGTCTAGATGTTTTTATGTCTATGTTTTGTAAAAGAAAATGCGATGTGTCTTCAGTTCTATAACAGAAAATGAGCTGAGTCTTTTGTTGTTGTTTGTGCTCTAAAAGAAAATGTGTATGTCTTTTGGCGTTTCTGTTCTGTTCTGCATGAGAAAAATCACTTGAATCTTAAACAAATATCAGGCTGCTCCACACGTGCATGTGACCAAGAACTCTGGCGTCGTGCCTGTGGGTTACGTAGCCAACTACCACATCCTCATCAAGACCAGCCCCAGCGATTTCGGGCCCTACTCCATCAACGTGACTGTGTCCGATGCGGGTCTGTCGGTGTGCAGCGTCAAGATACTGCAGGTATGTGTCGCTGGTGTTTCATTTCTTTTCACTTCATCGCGGATGTCACTGCAAAAAAAAAAGAGAAAAAAAATGAATAAGAACATATTTATAAATTGTAATGAAAAAGACTTCGTATGCTAGTGAAATGCACCTCACCCCGCAGCGTAGCGTAGCTTAGCTTAGCTTAGCTTAGCTTAGCTCACCTCACCTCATGCTCACCTCATCTCACCTTACCTTAACTTATCACACCTTGCCTTACCACACCTTGCCTTACCTCACCTCACCTTACCTCACCTCACCTTACCTCATCCCACCTCATCTCACCTCACCTCACCTCACCTCATCTCACCTCACCTCACCTCACCTCACCTTAACGCACTTCACCTCACCTCACCTCATCTCACCTCACCTCACCTTACCTCACCTCACCTCACCTCACCTCACCTTACCTCACCTCACCTCACCTCACCTCACCTCACCTCACCTCACCTCACCTCACCTCACATCATCTTACCTGGATTAACGGTCTGTGTGTGGAATACACCAGGTGGGCGACAACATGCCCTGTGTGAACGGCAGCGCCATCGAAGCCACGTACGAACAGGACGCCCTTACTGGAGCCAACACAAAGGGATCACTCGACTTCGGTGTCCTGTCCAACGTTGGTCAGTCCGCTTCCATGCATGATTCGCTTGGTGTGATGGATTGGAGAGAGACAGAGAGACGAACGGAGAGGAGAGAGGGAGAGAGGAAGGGGGAGATAGACAGAGAGGCACAGAGAGAGAGACAGAGAGACGGACGGAGAGGAGAGAGGAAGGGGAAGATAGACAGAGAGACAGAGAGAGAGACAGAGAGACAGACGGAGAGGAGAGAGGGAGAGAGGAAGGGGAAGATAGACAGAGAGGCAGAGAGAGAGACAGACGGAGAGGAGAGAGGGAGAGAGGAAGGGGGAGATAGACAGAGAGAGAGACAGAGAGACAGACGGAGAGGAGAGAGGAAGGGGAAGATAGACAGAGAGGCAGAGAGAGACAGAGAGACAGACGGAGAGGAGAGAGGGAGAGAGGAAGGGGAAGATAGACAGAGAGGCAGAGAGAGAGACGGAGAGACAGACGGAGAGGAGAGAGGGAGAGAGGAAGGGGGAGATAGACAGAGAGGCAGAGAGAGAGACAGAGAGACGGACGAGGAGGAGAAAGGGAGAGAGGAAGGGGGAGATAGACAGAGAGAGAGACAGAGAGACAGACGGAGAGGAGAGAGGAAGGGGAAGATAGACAGAGAGGCAGAGAGAGACAGAGAGACGGACGGAGAGGAGAGAGGAAGAGAGGAAGGGGAAGATAGACAGAGAGGCAGAGAGAGAGACAGAGAGACAGACGGAGAGGAGAGAGGGAGAGAGGAAGGGGGAGATAGACAGAGAGGCAGAGAGAGACAGAGAGACGGACGGAGAGGAGAGAGGGAGAGAGGAAGGGGAAGATAGACAGAGAGGCAGAGAGAGAGACAGAGAGACAGACGGAGAGGAGAGAGGGAGAGAGGAAGGGGGAAATAGACAGAGAGACAGAGAGACAGACGGAGAGGAGAGAGGAAGGGGAAGATAGACAGAGAGGCAGAGAGAGAGACAGACGGAGAGGAGAGAGGAAGGGGAAGATAGACAGAGAGACAGAGAGAGAGACAGAGAGACAGACGGAGAGGAGAGAGGGAGAGAGGAAGGGGAAGATAGACAGAGAGGCAGAGAGAGAGACAGACGGAGAGGAGAGAGGGAGAGAGGAAGGGGGAGATAGACAGAGAGAGAGACAGAGAGACAGACGGAGAGGAGAGAGGAAGGGGAAGATAGACAGAGAGGCAGAGAGAGACAGAGAGACAGACGGAGAGGAGAGAGGGAGAGAGGAAGGGGAAGATAGATAGAGAGGCAGAGAGAGAGACAGAGAGACGGACGGAGAGGAGAGAGGGAGAGAGGAAGGGGGAGATAGACAGAGAGGCTCAGAGAGAGACAGAGAGACGGACGGAGAGGAGAGAGGGAGAGAGGAAGGGGGAGATAGACAGAGAGAGAGACAGAGAGACAGACGGAGAGGAGAGAGGAAGGGGAAGATAGACAGAGAGGCAGAGAGAGACAGAGAGACAGACGGAGAGGAGAGAGGGAGAGAGGAAGGGGAAGATAGATAGAGAGGCAGAGAGAGAGACAGAGAGACGGACGGAGAGGAGAGAGGGAGAGAGGAAGGGGGAGATAGACAGAGAGGCAGAGAGAGACAGAGAGACGGACGGAGAGGAGAGAGGGAGAGAGGAAGGGGAAGATAGACAGAGAGGCAGAGAGAGAGACAGAGAGACAGACGGAGAGGAGAGAGGGAGAGAGGAAGGGGGAGATAGACAGAGAGACAGAGAGACAGACGGAGAGGAGAGAGGAAGGGGAAGATAGACAGAGAGGCAGAGAGAGAGACAGACGGAGAGGAGAGAGGAAGGGGAAGATAGACAGAGAGGCAGAGAGAGACAGAGAGAGAGACAGACGGAGAGGAGAGAGGGAGAGAGGAAGGGGAAGATAGACAGAGAGGCAGAGAGAGAGAGACAGAGAGACAGACGGAGAGGAGAGAGGGAGAGAGGAAGGGGGAGATAGACAGAGAGACAGAGAGAGAGACAGAGAGACAGACCGAGAGGAGAGAGGGAGACAGGAAGGGGAAGATAGACAGAGAGGCAGAGAGACAGACGGAGAGGAGAGAGGGAGAGAGGAAGGGGAAGATAGACAGAGAGGCAGAGAGACAGACGGAGAGGAGAGAGGGAGAGAGGAAGGGGGAGATAGACAGAGAGGCAGAGAGAGACAGAGAGACAGACGGAGAGGAGAGAGGGAGAGAGGAAGGGGGAGATAGACAGAGAGGCAGAGAGAGGCAGAGAGACAGACGGAGAGGAGAGAGGGAGAGAGGAAGGGGGAGATAGACAGAGAGGCAGAGAGAGACAGAGAGACAGACGGAGAGGAGAGAGGGAGAGAGGAAGGGGAAGATAGACAGAGAGACAGAGAGACAGACGGAGAGGAGAGAGGAAGAGAGGAAGGGGAAGATAGACAGAGAGGCAGAGAGAGAGACAGACGGAGAGGAGAGAGGGAGAGAGGAAGGGGGAGATAGACAGAGAGGCAGAGAGAGACAGAGAGACAGACGGAGAGGAGAGAGGGAGAGAGGAAGGGGAAGATAGACAGAGAGGCAGAGAGAGAGACAGACGGAGAGGAGAGAGGGAGAGAGGAAGGGGAAGATAGACAGAGAGGCAGAGAGAGACAGAGAGACAGACGGAGAGGAGAGAGGGAGAGAGGAAGGGGAAGATAGACAGAGAGGCAGAGAGAGAGACAGACGGAGAGGAGAGAGGGAGAGAGGAAGGGGAAGATAGACAGAGAGGCAGAGAGAGACAGAGAGACAGACGGAGAGGAGAGAGGGAGAGAGGAAGGGGAAGATAGACAGAGAGACAGAGAGACAGACGGAGAGGAGAGAGGAAGGGGAAGATAGACAGAGAGGCAGAGAGAGACAGAGAGACAGACGGAGAGGAGAGAGGGAGAGAGGAAGGGGAAGATAGACAGAGAGA
Organism: Littorina saxatilis; assembly: GCF_037325665.1. Classification (NCBI taxonomy): domain Eukaryota; kingdom Metazoa; phylum Mollusca; class Gastropoda; order Littorinimorpha; family Littorinidae; genus Littorina; species Littorina saxatilis. The sequence goes on along the minus strand of NC_090248.1, from coordinate 69,034,440 downwards.
CAGAGAGACAGACGGAGAGGAGAGAGGGAGAGAGGAAGGGGAAGATAGACAGAGAGGCAGAGAGAGACAGAGAGACAGACGGAGAGGAGAGAGGGAGAGAGGAAGGGGAAGATAGACAGAGAGACAGAGAGACAGACGGAGAGGAGAGAGGAAGAGAGGAAGGGGAAGATAGACAGAGAGGCAGAGAGAGGCAGAGAGAGAGACAGACGGAGAGGAGAGAGGGAGAGAGGAAGGGGAAGATAGACAGAGAGACAGAGAGACAGACGGAGAGGAGAGAGGGAGAGAGGAAGGGGAAGATAGACAGAGAGGCAGAGAGACAGACGGAGAGGAGAGAGGAAGGGGAAGATAGACAGAGAGGCAGAGAGAGACAGAGAGACAGACGGAGAGGAGAGAGGGAGAGAGGAAGGGGAAGATAGACAGAGAGGCAGAGAGAGACAGAGAGACAGACGCAGAGGAGAGAGGGAGAGAGGAAGGGGGAGATAGACAGAGAGGCAGAGAGAGACAGAGAGACAGACGGAGAGGAGAGAGGGAGAGAGGAAGGGGAAGATAGACAGAGAGGCAGAGAGAGACAGAGAGACAGAGAGACAGACGGAGAGGAGAGAGGGAGAGAGGAAGGGGAAGATAGACAGAGAGGCAGAGAGAGACAGAGAGACAGACGGAGAGGAGAGAGGGAGAGAGGAAGGGGGAGATAGACAGAGAGGCAGAGAGAGACAGAGAGACAGACGGAGAGGAGAGAGGGAGAGAGGAAGGGGGAGATAGACAGAGAGGCAGAGAGAGAGACGGAGAGACGGACGGAGAGGAGAGAGGGAGAGAGGAAGGGGAAGATAGACAGAGAGGCAGAGAGAGAGACAGACGGAGAGGAGAGAGGAAGGGGAAGATAGACAGAGAGGCAGAGAGAGACAGAGAGACAGACGGAGAGGAGAGAGGGAGAGAGGAAGGGGAAGATAGACAGAGAGGCAGAGAGAGAGACAGAGAGACAGACGGAGAGGAGAGAGGAAGGGGAAGATAGACAGAGAGACAGAGAGAGAGACCGAGAGACAGACGGAGAGGAGAGAGGAAGGGGGAGATAGACAGAGAGGTTCAGAGAGAGACAGAGAGACGGACGGAGAGGAGAGAGGAAGGGGGAGATAGACAGAGAGACAGAGAGAGAGACAGAGAGACGGACGGAGGGAGAGAGGAAGGGGGAGATAGACAGAGAGATAGACAGAGAGAGAGACGGAGAGACAGACGGAGAGGAGAGAGGGAGAGAGGAAGGGGGAGATAGACAGAGAGACAGAGAGAGAGACAGACGGA
>NC_090248.1:68993147-69030647 GCF_037325665.1 Littorina saxatilis | reverse complement strand
GATAAATGTCTTTGATGACGTCATATCCGGCTTTTCGTGAAAGTTGAGGCGGCACTGTCACGCCCTCATTTTTCAACCAAATTGGTTAAAATTTTGGTCAAGTAATCTTCGACGAAGCCCGGACTTCGGTATTGCATTTCAGCTTGGTGGCTTAAAAATTAATTAATGACTTTGGTCATTAAAAATCTGAAAATTGTAAAAAAAAAAAAATTTATAAAACGATCCAAATTTACGTTCATCTTATTCTCCATTATTTGCTGATTCCAAAAACATATAAATATGTTATATTTGGAATAACAACAAGCTCTGCAAATTAAATATATAAAAATTATTATCAAAATTAATTTGTCGAAATCAATTTAAAAACACTTTCATCTTATTCCTTGTCGGTTCCTGATTCCAAAAACATATAGATATGATATGTTTGGATTAAAAACACGCTCAGAAAGTTAAAACGAAGAGAGGTACAGAAAAGCGTGCTATCCTTCTCAGCGCAACTACTACCCCGCTCTTCTTGTCAATTTCACTGCCTTTGCCGTGAGCAGTGGACTGACGATGCTACGAGTATACGGTCTTGCTGCGTTGCATTGCGTTCAGTTTCATTCTGTGAGTTTGACAGCTATTGACTTGACTAAATGTTGTATTTTCGCCTTACGCGACTTGTTTCCAATTCTTATCGGTGGTCGGGAGTCAAGCTCTTTGCATAGCAAACACGAATCAGATCTACTACCATCCTTGATGTGTAAACGGGGACTGTTTTGGGTTATGTGTGTATTGATGTGTACTTTTATGTGTTAATATATTGTATGTATTTCAATGTGATGTTTTCGTACACGAGCCAAAAGAAAAAATTCTGTTTGTTGCACTCAGATAATAAAGTTTGATTGAATTGAATTGAATTGAATTGAATTGAATTGAATTGAATTACATTATATATCTACAACTTGGCGCGCTTCTTACAGGAGCGGACTCCCAAGTTCCCGACAGCAACATTGACGACAATTCCATCGTGGTGGAAGTGATGATCGGACTGACCTCAGACACGGCTGTCATCGCTGACAACTCCAATCACGCCATGACCGTGGCGGTCAACCACAACGGAGCCAGTGTCGCTCCCACTGTCGGGTCGTTCACCGCCGTTCACGATCAGTCCACCATCAACTCGGTGAGTAGCGGACCTAAAAATAGTCTTTTGGAGACGTAAAAATATCTGGTGGAGACCTAGAAATAGTCTGGTGGAGACCTAGAAATAGTCTGTGGGAGACCTAGAAATAGTCTGGTGGAGACCTAGAAATAGTCTGTGGGAGACCTAGAAATAGTCTGTGGGAGACCTAGAAATAGTCTGTGGGAAACCTAAAAATAGTCAATTGGAGACCTAGAAATAGTATGTGGTAAGCTATAGTAAGCTTGATATCAGCATGAATAAAACAGTGGTCCATATCAGGAGCCCTTCCCCTACATTTCTTCACGTTTAAGCCTTCATGATTGTGTACTACTACAGATCTAGCCAAGCTTTACACGTGATAGCTTTATCCTCCAACTTGAATATATCAATCAATCAATCAATCAATCAATATGAGGCTTATATCGCGCGTATTCCGTGGGTACAGTTCTTAGCCCAGGTATTATTTTTTTTTATGCAATTTATATCGCGCACATATTTAAGGCGCAGGGATTTATTTATGCCGTGTGAGATGGAATTTTTTACACAATACATCACGCATTCACATCGGGTTATATGATTCGAATATATACCAGCAGTCACCAGTCTGTATGCTCCCTGTACAAAGTGAGAACGCTTTGATGAATTGATTTTGTAAGTGACACGTATGCCAATCAGCAACATGAATTCAACAATCAATTCTCGCTCTGCACGGGAAGCGTCAGGCTGTTGAGTGTTGGTATGAGTTCGACCCTGGGTCAGGGCGTTAGCCATTTTCTCCCCCCTTTCCTAACCTAAGTGGTGGGTTCAAGTGCTAGTCTTTCGGATGAGACGAAAAACCGAGGTCCCTTCGTGTACACTACATTGGGGTGTGCACGTTAAAGATCCCACGATTGACAAAAGGGTCTTCCCTGGCAAAATTGTATAGGCATAGATAAAAATTTCCACCAAATACCCGTTTGACTTGGAATAAAGGCCGTGAAAGGTGAATGCTCGCCTAATAGGCTTGAGGTTTACTGGCCGATGTGAATGCGTTATATATTGTGTGTAAAAAATGTCTGTTTGTCTGTCTGTCTGTAAAAATTCCATTTCAAACGGCAGAAATTAATATGTAAGCGCCTAGGGCTATATTTAGATTATGCGCATAAATGTTCATAATAATAATAATAATAATAATGTGTCTAAGTGAAAGGATGCACCTATTGCACGTAAAGCCTGCACAGGTGATCATGATCGTATATACAAGAAGGAAAGTCTCTGCCAGCAACAACAGACTGTAACACACAGCAACAACAGACTGTAACACACAGCAACAACAGACTGTAACACACAGCAACAACAGACTGTAACACACAGCAACAACAGACTGTAACACACAGCAACAACAGACTGTAACACACAGCAACAACAGACTGTAACACACAGCAACAACGGACTGTAACACACAGCAACAACAGACTGTAACACACAGCAACAACAGACTGTAACACACAGCAACAACAGACTGTAACACACAGCAACAACAGACTGTAACACACAGCAACAACAGACTGTAACACACAGCAACAACGGACTGTAACACACAGCAACAACAGACTGTAACACACAGCAACAACAGACTGTAACACACAGCAACAACAGACTGTAACACACAGCAACAACAGACTGTAACACACAGCAACAACAGACTGTAACACACAGCAACAACAGACTGTAACACACAGCAACAACAGACTGTAACACACAGCAACAACAGACTGTAACACACAGCAACAACAGACTGTAACACACAGCAACAACAGACTGTAACACACAGCAACAACAATGTGTGGCGGAAGGAAAGAGAGAATGAAATATTTCGCCTCTCAAGGACAAGATATGGGTTATATGATTCGAGTTTTACGCCCTCACGGCTTTTGGCGAGATACACACGTGTATGCGTGTTTAGGAGGTATCAGCCATCTGCACTTATGGCAGAATGACCGAGGTCTTTTACGTGCCATTGTGGTGACACGGGGGTGGGACATGGCTTCCGTCTCTGGGTCTGCACATAAAGTTGACCCGTGTCCGTCCCGGCCCGAATTCTAACCTGCGACCTTCCGTGGCGGAAGATAGCGATCCAAGAGATCTAACCAGGGAGTGATGTTTTTGGAAACATTAGGCCAATGACTGTGAAATGACTAAACAAAAAACAAATGTTAAAAAGGAAATTGTTTGCTGATAAACTGAGGCCATTGAATTGTGAAATGACGAACAAATATAAAGACGACATTGTTTTGCTGCTAAGCCCATGCGGTTAAAGCTTGAAATGATTCAAAAATGAGAACAGATGACATTTTGTTCTCTCTTATGAACTGAAGCCATTGGAGTTTAAAATGACCCAAAACATTTACAGATGGCGTTTACTTTCTGCTGGTTTGTTTGTTTGGTTTGTTTGTTGGTTGGTTGCTCGCTCGGTCTGAGAATGGCGTTTTGTGTTTCACAATTACATACACTAACTTTTATAGGTATGAAACGATAACAATTGCGTGTGTAAATGATACTTTGTGTGGCTACTGTGAATGAAAAGAATCACCCGTAAATGATGACTGGAACACCATTTTGTACGACCTTTCCGAAGTGAGTGCGTGGGACACAGTAGAAAGCATCAGTAAACATTCAACAAAGTGTCCTGCAAGACTCATGAACATTGTTCAAACATTAGCATACTAGGAATATCCAGCAAACATCTCATCACACTGTGCATCTACGCAGTACCGTACAATCCGGTTTATTTGGCATTGTCAGTAAAACCATGTGACGTCATCCGGTCCCATGACGACAAGGAGAAGTGCAATGGGGGCAAAAGTATGGCAAGCGATACGTGTCCACAATGATGGTATTTACGTCGCTTTGACGCATCGATCGTGGGGACCGAGCCACTCGTAGGGCGATTATGGTGTGTCTACCTCCCAGCGCACAAACAATATGGCACACCTGGGTGAATCGATTGACGGGAAAATACAACTCAAATGTCATCAGAGCTTGTGTGGGGTAGGGGGGGAGGGAGTGTGTGAGTGTGTGTTTGTGTGTGTGAGGGTGTTTGTGTGTGTGTGTGTATGTGTGTGTGTGTGTGTGTATGTGTGTGTGTGTGTATATGTGTGTGTGTGTGTGTATGTGTGTGTGTGTGTATGTGTGTGTGTGTGTGTGTGTGTGTGTGTGTGTGTGTGTGTGTGTGTGTGTACGTGTGTGTGCGTGCGCTTGGCTGTTTCTCTGTCGGTTTGTCCGGCGTCTATCTTCGTCTCTGTGTGTTTTGTACATGTGTTTGTTTTGTTCTCCTGTTTGGGTTTAGTTCTTTTAACCAAGCAAGCAAACAGTTAAGTCGATGTTATAGAATAGGGAACAACTTGTGTTCCTCCAACAAAGTAAAATTGCGGTTGGTACACACATCTTTAGTGCAAAAAGTTTTAGTACAAAATCGTGTGGGTATTCGTTTGTTCTGGTCGCACTTAAAGCAAAAAGCAAAATCCAGAACATATTTCAAAGGATGTTCGAACGTTCAAACGAATTGAACGAATCCCTCTGTAATGCAAAGGTTAAATTAAACAACGGAGAAACCAAACAAAATCAATGAATATTTATGGCTTTGTTTGACAAGTTTTGGGGCCGTCGCGCGATTCTGTTTTATGTGTTTATTTTCTTAAAATGTTTCCTTTTGATTTAATTTTTCGTTTGTCTTCTTTTTGTATATCCTGCGACTGGCAGTTTTTCTGAAAAAAACCTTTCAAGCAGCCCATTTTAACCAGATTCAATGGAGTTGCCCGCACCATCCCCCTCATTGTTCTGGGTTTGAAAGGAACACGTGATCAAAAGAGAAAAAGGTATACAATTCGTCCCTCTCGGGACAACAAAAGAGCTTACCTTTTTCACTCTCCGAATATTGATTCGACCGTCTGTTTATTCATTTCCATAGAAATATCGATTTGGCTGTTTCAACTAATGTAGATTTCATACCGTTGAACTGAATCGATAGTTTCTTGGGACAGGGCTCCCCACAGTGCGCGTCCCTGCGTCCTATACGCACTAGAAGCCGAAAACACTTACTGGAAATGTATGGAGGGGGTCCCGGGACGCACTAAACTTTAAAAGAGCGGGTCCTGGGACGCTCTAAATTTCTTTTATCGTGCGTACCGTAATTACGTTTTCAGGCTGCAATCGTAAGCTATTGTACACAGCACACTATGCGAGACCACAATGTTTTATAAGTACACCGGGATATTTTGGTTTTTGGAGCCTTGGAACCCTCTAAAATATTGCAATGGGAGTTCATGGACCCTCTAAAAATTGAAAGTGGGGGTCCCGGGACCCTGTAGGGGGGGGGGGGGGGCGTCCGTGGGGAGCCCTGGGGGACATACTTTACAACTTTTTGCAAACGTAGGCTAAAACCGCGGAAGCGTTTCTCACCACCACCATCTCCATCCTGTGAACGTGGCGAGTACATTGTGAGCTGCAACCATCAATGAGAATTGGAGAGACGTGGCGAGTACATTGTGAGCTGCAACGATCATTGAGAATTGGAGAGACGTGGCGAGTACATTGTGACCTGCAACGATCAATGAGAATTGGAGAGACGTGGAGAGTACATTGTGAGCTGCAACCATCAATGATAATTGGAGAGACGTGGCGAGTACATTGTGAGCTGCAACCATCAAGGAGAATTGGAGAGACGTGGCGAGTACATTGTGAGCTGCAACGATCAATGAGAATTGGAGAGACGTGGCGAGTACATTTTGAGCTGCAACCATCAATGAGAATTGGAGAGACGTGGCGAGTACATTTTGAGCTGCAACGATCAATGAGAATTAGAAAGACGTGGAGAGTACATTGTGAGCTGCAACCATCAATGATAATTGGAGAGACGTGGCGAGTACATTGTGAGCTGCAACCATCAATGATAATTGGAGAGACGTGGCGAGTACATTGTGAGCTGCAACGATCAATGAGAATTAGAAAGACGTGGAGAGTACATTGTGAGCTGCAACGATCAATGAGAATTGGAGAGACGTGGAGAGTACATTGTGAGCTGCAACGATCAATGAGAATTGGAGAGACCTGGCGAGTACATTGTGAGCTGCAACGATCAATGAGAATTGGAGAGACGTGGCGAGTACATTGTGAGCTGCAACCATCAATGAGAATTGGAGAGACGTGGCGAGTACATTTTGAGCTGCAACGATCAATGAGAATTGGAGAGACGTGGCGAGTACATTGTGAGCTGCAACCATCAATGAGAATTGGAGAGACGTGGCGAGTACATTGTGAGCTGCAACGATCAATGAGAATTGGAGAGACGTGGCGAGTACATTTTGAGCTGCAACGATCAATGAGAATTGGAGAGACGTGGCGAGTACATTTTGAGCTGCAACCATCAATGAGAATTGGAGAGACGTGGCGCGTACATTGTGAGCTGCAACGATCAATGAGAATTAGAAAGACGTGGAGAGTACATTTTGAGCTGCAACCATCAATGAGAATTGGAGAGACGTGGCGAGTACATTTTGAGCTGCAACGATCAATGAGAATTGGAGAGACGTGGCGAGTACATTGTGAGCTGCAACGGTCAATGAGAATTGGAGAGACGTGGCGAGTACATTGTGAGCTGCAACCATCAAGGAGAATTGGAGAGACGTGGCGAGTACATTGTGAGCTGCAACGATCAATGAGAATTGGAGAGACGTGGCGAGTACATTGTGAGCTGCAACGATCAATGAGAATTGGAGAGACGTGGCGAGTACATTGTGAGCTGCAACGATCAATGAGAATTGGAGAGACGTGGAGAGTACATTGTGAGCTGCAACGATCAATGAGAATTGGAGAGACGTGGCGAGTACATTGTGAGCTGCAACGATCAATGAGAATTGGAGAGACGTGGCGAGTACATTGTGAGCTGCAACCATCAATGATAATTGGAGAGACGTGGCGAGTACATTTTGAGCTGCAACGATCAATGAGAATTGGAGAGACGTGGCGAGTACATTGTGAGCTGCAACGATCAATGAGAATTGGAGAGACGTGGCGAGTACATTGTGAGCTGCAACCATCAATGATAATTGGAGAGACGTGGCGAGTACATTTTGAGCTGCAACGATCAATGAGAATTGGAGAGACGTGGCGAGTACATTGTGAGCTGCAACCATCAATGAGAATTGGAGAGACGTGGCGAGTACATTGTGAGCTGCAACGATCAATGAGAATTGGAGAGACGTGGAGAGTACATTTTGAGCTGCAACCATCAATGAGAATTGGAGAGACGTGGCGAGTACATTTTGAGCTGCAACGATCAATGAGAATTGGAGAGACGTGGCGCGTACATTGTGAGCTGCAACGATCAATGAGAATTGGAGAGACGTGGAGAGTACATTTTGAGCTGCAACCATCAATGAGAATTGGAGAGACGTGGCGAGTACATTTTGAGCTGCAACGATCAATGAGAATTGGAGAGACGTGGCGAGTACATTGTGAGCTGCAACGATCAATGAGAATTGGAGAGACGTGGCGAGTACATTGTGAGCTGCAACCATCAATGAGAATTGGAGAGACGTGGCGAGTACATTGTGACCTGCAACGATCAATGAGAATTGGAGAGACGTGGCGAGTACATTGTGAGCTGCAACGATCAATGAGAATTGGAGAGACGTGGCGAGTACATTTTGAGCTGCAACGATCAATGAGAATTGGAGAGACGCGGCGAGTACATTGTGAGCTGCAACCATCAATGAGAATTGGAGAGACGTGGCGAGTACATTGTGAGCTGCAACGATCAATGAGAATTGGAGAGACGTGGCGAGTGCATTTTGAGCTGCAACGATCAATGAGAATTGGAGAGACGTGGCGAGTACATTTTGAGCTGCAACGATCAATGAGAATTGGAGAGACGTGGCGAGTACATTGTGAGCTGCAACCATCAATGAGAATTGGAGAGACGTGGAGAGTACATTTTGAGCTGCAACCATCAATGAGAATTGGAGAGACGTGGCGAGTACATTTTGAGCTGCAACGATCAATGAGATTTGTAGAGACCTGGCGAGTACATTGTGAGCTGCAACGATCAATGAGAATTGGAGAGACGTGGCGAGTACATTTTGAGCTGCAACGATCAATGAGAATTGGAGAGACGTGGCGAGTACATTGTGACCTGCAACGATCAATGAGAATTGGAGAGACGTGGCGAGTACATTGTGAGCTGCAACGATCAATGAGAATTAGAAAGACGTGGAGAGTACATTGTGAGCTGCAACGATCAATGAGAATTGGAGAGACGTGGAGAGTACATTGTGAGCTGCAACGATCAATGAGAATTGGAGAGACGTGGCGAGTACATTGTGAGCTGCAACCATCAATGAGAATTAGAGAGACGTGGCGAGTACATTGTGAGCTGCAACCATCAATGATAATTGGAGAGACGTGGCGAGTACATTGTGAGCTGCAACGATCAATGAGAATTAGAAAGACGTGGAGAGTACATTGTGAGCTGCAACCATCAATGATAATTGGAGAGACGTGGCGAGTACATTGTGAGCTGCAACCATCAATGATAATTGGAGAGACGTGGCGAGTACATTGTGAGCTGCAACGATCAATGAGAATTAGAAAGACGTGGAGAGTACATTGTGAGCTGCAACGATCAATGAGAATTGGAGAGACGTGGAGAGTACATTGTGAGCTGCAACGATCAATGAGAATTGGAGAGACGCGGCGAGTACATTGTGAGCTGCAACGATCAATGAGAATTGGAGAGACGTGGCCAGTACATTGTGAGCTGCAACGATCAATGATAATTGGAGAGACGTGGCGAGTACATTTTGAGCTGCAACGATCAATGAGAATTGGAGAGACGTGGCGAGTACATTGTGAGCTGCAACCATCAATGAGAATTGGAGAGACGTGGAGAGTACATTTTGAGCTGCAACCATCAATGAGAATTGGAGAGACGTGGCGAGTACATTTTGAGCTGCAACGATCAATGAGAATTGGAGAGACGTGGAGAGTACATTTTGAGCTGCAACGATCAATGAGAATTGGAGAGACGTGGCGCGTACATTGTGAGCTGCAACGATCAATGAGAATTAGAAAGACGTGGAGAGTACATTTTGAGCTGCAACCATCAATGAGAATTGGAGAGACGTGGCGAGTACATTTTGAGCTGCAACGATCAATGAGAATTGGAGAGACGTGGCGAGTACATTGTGAGCTGCAACGATCAATGAGAATTGGAGAGACGTGGCGAGTACATTGTGAGCTGCAACCATCAATGAGAATTGGAGAGACGTGGCGAGTACATTGTGAGCTGCAACGATCAATGAGAATTGGAGAGACCTGGCGAGTACATTGTGAGCTGCAACGATCAATGAGAATTGGAGAGACGTGGCGAGTACATTGTGAGCTGCAACGATCAATGAGAATTGGAGAGACGTGGAGAGTACATTGTGAGCTGCAACGATCAATGAGAATTGGAGAGACGTGGCGAGTACATTGTGAGCTGCAACGATCAATGAGAATTGGAGAGACGTGGCGAGTACATTTTGAGCTGCAACCATCAATGATAATTGGAGAGACGTGGCGAGTACATTTTGAGCTGCAACGATCAATGAGAATTGGAGAGACGCGGCGAGTACATTGTGAGCTGCAACGATCAATGAGAATTGGAGAGACGTGGCGAGTACATTGTGAGCTGCAACCATCAATGATAATTGGAGAGACGTGGCGAGTACATTTTGAGCTGCAACGATCAATGAGAATTGGAGAGACGTGGCGAGTACATTGTGAGCTGCAACCATCAATGAGAATTGGAGAGACGTGGCGAGTACATTGTGAGCTGCAACGATCAATGAGAATTGGAGAGACGTGGCGAGTACATTTTGAGCTGCAACGATCAATGAGAATTGGAGAGACGTGGCGAGTACATTTTGAGCTGCAACGATCAATGAGAATTGGAGAGACGTGGCGCGTACATTGTGAGCTGCAACGATCAATGAGAATTGGAGAGACGTGGAGAGTACATTGTGAGCTGCAACCATCAATGAGAATTGGAGAGACGTGGCGAGTACATTTTGAGCTGCAACGATCAATGAGAATTGGAGAGACGTGGCGAGTACATTTTGAGCTGCAACGATCAATGAGAATTGGAGAGACGCGGCGAGTACATTGTGAGCTGCAACCATCAAGGAGAATTGGAGAGACGTGGCGAGTACATTGTGAGCTGCAACGATCAATGAGAATTGGAGAGACGTGGCGAGTACATTGTGAGCTGCAACGATCAATGAGAATTGGAGAGACGTGGCGAGTACATTGTGAGCTGCAACGATCAATGAGAATTGGAGAGACGTGGCGAGTACATTGTGAGCTGCAACCATCAAGGAGAATTGGAGAGACGTGGCGAGTACATTGTGAGCTGCAACCATCAATGAGAATTGGAGAGACGTGGCGAGTACATTTTGAGCTGCAACGATCAATGAGAATTGGAGAGACGTGGAGAGTACATTTTGAGCTGCAACCATCAATGAGAATTGGAGAGACGTGGCGCGTACATTGTGAGCTGCAACGATCAATGAGAATTAGAAAGACGTGGAGAGTACATTTTGAGCTGCAACCATCAATGAGAATTGGAGAGACGTGGCGAGTACATTTTGAGCTGCAACGATCAATGAGATTTGTAGAGACCTGGCGAGTACATTGTGAGCTGCAACGATCAATGAGAATTGGAGAGACGCGGCGAGTACATTTTGAGCTGCAACGATCAATGAGAATTGGAGAGACGTGGCGAGTACATTGTGAGCTGCAACGATCAATGAGAATTGGAGAGACGTGGCGAGTGCATTTTGAGCTGCAACGATCAATGAGAATTGGAGAGACGGAGAAGGGAGAGTGAAATTGATTGGCCTTGAAAGTCACCCACAAACAGTACACGCATGACAGAACTCCCCACACTGACACGCGCACGCACGTATGCGCGGACGGACACACACACACGCACGCACGCACATACACAAGCACACGCGCACACGCACGTACGTACGCAGACACACACACACACACACACACACACACACACACACACACACACACACACACACACACACACATATTCACTCACTCACTCACTCACTCACTCACTCACTCGACTTATTCGGAAGAATCTGAGGAATTCACTTTACTTTAATCTAGACGCACACACCACGATTTGCTCGAAAACAAATCACAAGTATGGTAATTGGTTAAATCAGAGTGAGTGAATGAGCTTCTAGGCGCTGATTCTCACAGGTGCTGGAAACAAAAATAGTGCAGAGGCGCCGCCTGGCAGCTAGAAGATGGATAGCGTCCTTCACGACGCGGCTCTCCTAGTAGTTTCATGTACACAAACGCCATCTTGCTACACAGGAAGTAACGCAACTCAACACCAATGAAGAGTTCCTTTTCTTTGCCTATTTTGCGAAATTTAATTAAGCTTCTTAACAGTTATAAATCTTGTTATAGCTGCAAACTTCTGTCAGCAGTATTCTCGTCATCTTCATTAACTATTTTTCTCAGCAATAGTGTCATTGCTACTGCCAACAACTGTTCTCAACACATTTCCTCATTACTATATCCAACTATTTTCTCAACTAATTTCTCATCACTATCATGTAAATGTGTTCTCGTGTTGCACACAGACGGCAACGAACGTGACCAAGGTGGGGTTCAACGTGGTCCCGGTCACCGAGACAGACAACGGCACCAATGTGGTTCTGGGCCAGAGCAAGCGCTTCCAGCTGTGTGTCTGGACATACCCCCAGACCATCACCAAGCTGACCATGAAGATGTTGACCCCTGTCACCGGGGTGGGCCTCATGGAGGCCACATACATCGGCGTGTCCCACGGAGGCAAGAACGTCCCCTGTGCTGGGTCCTGCAAGGCTGGGGTTGTCACCTATGAGACGAGGTATGTTGGGCTGTTCCTGGTGGTGGTGGATTGTTCGTTAACAACGCCCTCTGTGCTGGGTCCTGCAAGGCTGGGGTTGTCACCTATGAGACGAGGTATGTTGGGCTGTTCCTGGTGGTGGTGGATTGTTCGTTAAGAACGCCCCCCGTGCTGGGTCCTGCAAGGCTGGGGTTGTCACCTATGAGACCAGGTATGTTGAGCTGTTCCTGGTGGTGGTGGATTGTTCGTTAGGAACGTCCCCCGTGCTGGGTCCTGCAAGAATGGGGTTGTCACCTATGAGACGAGGTATGTTGAGCTGTTCCTGGTGGTGGTGGATTGTTCGTTAAGAACGCCCTCTGTGCTGGGTCCTGCAAGGCTGGGGTTGTCACCTATGAGACCAGGTATGTTGAGCTGTTCCTGGTGGTGGTGGATTGTTCGTTAAGAACGCCCTCTGTGCTGGGTCCTGCAAGGTTAGGGTGTCACCTATGAGACGAGGTATGTTGGGCTGTTTCTGGTGGTGGTGGATTGTTCGTTAAGAACGCCCCCCGTGCTGGGTCTTGCAAGGCTGGGGTTGTCACCTATGAGACGAGGTATGTTGAGCTGTTCCTGGTGGTGGTGGATTGTTCGTTAGGAACGTCCCCCGTGCTGGGTCCTGCAAGAATGGGGTTGTCACCTATGAGACGAGGTATGTTGAGCTGTTCCTGGTGGTGGTGGATTGTTCGTTAAGAACGCCCTCTGTGCTGGGTCCTGCAAGAATGGGGTTGTCACCTATGAGACGAGGTATGTTGGGCTGTTCCTGGTGGTGGTGGATTGTTCGTTAAGAACGCCCTCTGTGCAAGGCTGGGGTTGTCACCTATGAGACGAGGTATGTTGGGTTGTTGGTTTTAAGTGGTTGGTTCGGAAGAACGTTGCCTGCGCTGGGCCCTGCAAGGCTGGGTTCATCACTTGTGGGATGAGGCATGTTGTGTTCTTTGTGGTGGTGGTGGTGGTGGTGGTGGTGGTGGTTGTCGTCGTCGTCGTCGTCATGGTAGTGGTTGATTGGTTGGTGGACTGTTTAATTGGCTGATTGGTTCGTTGGTTTGTGTGGCCTTGAGAACGACCCTGTTACTAGGGTAATCACTCATTAGGAGAAATGTGTGGGCTTTTTTGTTGTTGCTGGTGTATTCTTTTAGTGTTTGTGTGGTGGGTGGAAAGGAGTGTTAGTGGATGGTTGATTGATTGGTTGGTCGGTGTTATGGCTGCAAAAACGTCCTCAGCGCTGGGTCCTACAAGGCTGGGGTGATTACTTGTGAGACGAAATGGCTGGACAGTTTTTATGGTTGTTGTTGGTGTATTCTGTAAGTGTGTGTGTGGGTGGGAGGGAAGTGTTAGTGGCTAGTTGGTTGATTGGTTGGTTGGCTCTATCGCTGCAAGAAGGTCCCATCCGATGGGTACTGAAAGGCTGGGGTTGTCACCTATAAGACAAGGTAGGTTAGGTGGTTAGGGTTGGTTGTTTGTTAAGAACGTCCTCTGCGCTGAGTCCTGCAAGGCTGGGGTCATCTCTTATGGGACGAGGTGTGCCGACTGAATTTGGGTGTAGGTGATTGGCTGGTTGCTTGGAACGGCGGGAAGAACTTCTTTCCCAGTCAGCTGTAAATGTGGTGTAATTCCTAAAACAGTCGTTCGATTGGAAAACAAAATTTGTTTGTTTGTTTGTTTGATAGTTTGTTTCTTTACATGCATAGTTCAAATAAAAACGTGGCTCAAATATGGTAAAGGAAGTGTATGTTTTCACGTCTTCACAGAACGGGCAGTCCGAACACAGACATCGCCACCGTGGATCTGGGCTACCTCTACAACAACAACTTTGACCCCACCGACGAAGACAACAACAAGGTAAGGACAAAAGTCTTTGTTTTAGCGTTAATCCACTTAGTCAGGATATGTTTAATGACCGAATATCATTTATAATTCTGGAAAGATGTCATCGTCTTTCGCGGTGTGCTTCTTCCCTTGATTTGTAACTCTCTCATCTAAAACTAATAAAATAAAATCCGGGCTGGACAGTTACGCTGTAAACTGACCTGTGTTGTCACTCCCACCTATTTGTACAGGTGTGTTTTTGGGCGGCGTGTTCTATGTGCTGAAGAACAACTCTCGGAAACCTGGCACTATGCTGATAGCGTGAACTTCATACATCACACTGTTACTTACCTTTGTCATCCTATCTACCTGTTCAGGTGTGTGTGGATGGCGTGTTCCGTGTGCTGAAGAACAACGCGCTAACAATTGGGGGCACGGTGGAGGCCTCCGCCTCCGTCAACGTCAACGACGAGGAAATCACCATCATCCAGCTGCCCCTCACCATTGAGGACAACGCAACCTTCACCGACATCTACCCGGTGAGCACCCCCCCCCCCCCCCCAGATGTACACCTAATTAGCCGCAATATTAACCAATTCATGATAAATGTATACCCACAATATCACCCGAAATGTGTACCCGGTTAAATTATAACACAGCTCTTCATCGTTGAGACCAACTCCACATTCACGGACACATACCCGGTGAGTTTACCCCCACATTTATACCTCGTTAGCAGCAATATTTACCCAATCCATATGCTGGGGAGCTGGCCGCACGAAGCTTTAGCTCTGAGTTTGCGGTAAGAAGACTGCGCGAAGTCGACTAGGGGCTCAATGACCGACCGCCTTTACGTGCTTGCAGGACAACGTGACGCTGGTCAACGGCACCATCGTGTCCCCCAACGCCTCCATGCCGGACCCGCTGTGCCTGACCCCCGGGGACGTCCAGACCTTCCCCCTGCTGCTGAGCGTCCCGCCCAACGTCACGTCGCTCGTCACCATGGACATCAAGCTGGACGTCAACGTGTCGGCCTGCATGACCTACAAGGACGTTCGCCTGGTCGGCGTGGGCAAGAACCTGCGGGGCTTCGGGAAGGACTACGACCTGACCTGCACGCCCAACTCCACCATGAGCACTACGCAGATGGACATGGTGGAGTGCAGCTTCGGTGTCGTCACCAACCCGGGTGGGTGTAAGGCAGTGCATTTTGCGTGTGGTTGCATAAGAAGTTGTTCCTTTTACTGGTTTGGAGAGCCTGGACGGTTAGGGTAGGAGGCCAGAGTGTCTGTTTTTCTGTCTGTCTGTCTCTTGCTCCCTCTCTTTCCATCTCTATCCCCTGTCTTTCTACTCTCTCTCTCCCTCCCACCCCCCTGTCTCGCTCTCTCATTCTCTCCCTATTTCTACCTCCCTCCAATGGCCGTGCTTTGTGTCCGCCAGGAATGTCTCACCGTTGCTCCGACGTGTCCCCTGACGACGACGCCATCTACCTGGAGGTGGACGTGCAGCTGGCGGACTGTCCCGTGGCCGACAAGGACGCCAACCTCACGGCCAGCTTCGGCTTCAAGGTGGGCGGCTACATCGCCATCCTCAACTACCCCGTCATGGTCTGCCGCGACCTCACTGAGGCGCCTGTCTACAACATCACCGCGCTCGCCAACTCCACTGGGTAAGATAAGAGATAAGATCAGATACGATTTCGAGTCCTGTGAGGTTACCCTCATGGACTTTAAGGCTGCTTTCTCACTGGGGAAAGAGAGCTGCCATACAGTATACGGCGCTACCCTTTTTCTCCTGCATGCGTGTGTTCATTTTTCCAAGCCCTGAGACTTTCGCTGTGAACTTGGGTTCTTAGTAGTGCGCTTGTCGCCGACGAAGCGTCATATCAGCGTCGCAGCATGTGCGTGTCGGATTAAGACGAGTTCTTGGCCTGTTTTTTCGCTATGTGTGCGAATCTCAGGTACACGCAGCATGCATGCATTACGGCGTCTTAGTCCGTTGCGCAGATGTAGTGCCCCTGAAGCGACGCAGGTGGGCGGTGCCCTTTACTGCGCGCGCCAGACTAAGATACCTGTTGTAGATTGCTAGCTCATCGTCTTAAAAAAAGCGTGTTTTGCTATCGACTTATTTTAAAGGGTGTACTTCAAGAAATCTAGTTAATAAAACTACGATAGAACTGTGACATAGTTATTATTTCTTCATTTAAATATTCGTTGGGTGTTAAATGGTTTCTGTGTCCACTAGCGTTTCGTGAAAGTTCACTTTGGTTTGTCTACTTGGATCCTCTTCCATTTGTTTATCTATGGAATGCCTGTCGTTTTCTCCTCTACTCTATATTTAGACAAGTATAAAGTGGGTATGTTTTTATATTTGCGTATTAAAAACTGAGTAGCTAAATAGAGAAGCGCCGGTACATTCTTAACAATATAAAAGAACACTGTTAATGAAAACAGACGTTTTGAAGATTCACGTCAGACAAGCTTTTCTGGCAGCAACAGCCATGTACGTGATATCTGGCTCCTTTACAAAAACTAAATTAGAAAAGTCGTTGCTCATCAAAGACAGTTAATACTATGATTCGGATGTGGATGGAGCAGGAATTGCTGGGATGGGGCGGTGTGAGGGCATACTGGGACGAGGCGGTGAGAGAGTACAGTGGGATGGGGCGGTGTGAGGGCATACTGGGACATGGAACAAGAATTGGGACAGGCACACGCACAACAAATACAAAGATTCTTTTTTCTTTTTTTTTAATTCTCTTTTGGGGATTTTGTTTTTCTTTTTTTTTTACATGTATAAGTTTGACATTACAGGACACAGACAAGGATTCTTGATTTCACGATTGCACATCACCTATTTCTTTTCTTCAGGAGCGATAAGTACATCAACTTCGACATCCGACTGGACAACACGTCCAAGGCTGAGATCCACAACGCCTCGCTGGTTCTCAACCCCCCACCCTACGTCCTGTGCAACACCATTCAGTCCAGCTCGGGCACCAACATGCCGCCCACCGCCGATACCTCCAACGTCAACAGAATGGTCATCGATGTAAGTGGAGGTTGTGTATGTGTGGAGTGTGGTTCTTCTTTGTGCTTGTTTTATTTCCATTTGTTTTGTTTGTTGTTGTTTCTTGGGGGGCTGGTGGTAGGCCTTATATGTAGCTGCTGTCTGCCACTGTGTGTCTGTATGTCCCTGTTTATGCTTTTTTCCTCCCTCTCTCTCCCTCTCTCTTTGTCTCTCTGTCTCTGTCTCTCTGTCTGTCTGTCTGTCTGTCTCTCTCTCTCTCTCTCTCTCTCTGTGTCTCTCTCTGTCTCTCTGTCTCTGTCTCTCTCTCTGTCTCTCTGTCTCTCTCTCTCTCTCTCTCTCTCTCTCTCTCTCTCTCTCTCTCTCTCTCTCTCTCTCTCTCTCTCTCTCCTCGACCCCGAATGTACGCTAGGAAAACCTCACATGACCAACATTATTAAACAACCTTATTTAACTCACAAAGTGTTTTTCCTTGGTTTCCCCAGGTGGGCTCGGTGTACTTCACGGACGCGCTCAACCTGGTGGTGATGTGCAGCGAGAAGGCCGGGTACAAGGTGCCGAGTGGTGTCAGCGGCAGCTACACCGTGATCAGCTACCAGATGGCTGGCTTCATCACAGAGAGGGACGGCTCCACTGTCCCGCCCCTCGTCTGGAGTGACATGGACTTTGTTAACTTCACCGCCACCACCGTCAGCGACACTGGTCAGTTTGTACGCGACTGGCTTGACCCTTGCTTGTAGATCTGTGTGATGTGGTCACTGAGAGACACTGGTCAGTTTGTACGCGACTGGCTTGACCCTTGCTTGTAGATCTGTGTGATGTGGTCACTGAGAGACACTGGTCAGTTTGTACGCGATTGGCTTGACCCTTGCTTGTAGATCTGTGTGATGTGGTCACTGAGAGACACTGGTCAATTTGTACGCCAGTTGCTACGCTACTGGCTTGACCCTTGTTTGTAGATCTAGTCTGTGTGAGCTCTTTGTCCTGATGTGGTCACTGAGAGACACTAGTCAATTTGCAAGCTTCAGGCTTGACCCTTGCTTGTAGATATCTTTGCGAGCTCTTTGTCCTGATGTGGTCACTGAGAGACACTGGTCAATTTGCAAGCTTCAGGCTTGACCCTTGCTTGTAGATATCTGTGCGAGCTCTTTGTCCTGATGTGGTCACTGAGAGACACTGGTCAATTTGCAAGCTTCAGGCTTGACCCTTGCTTGTAGATATCTGTGCGAGCTCTTTGTCCTGATGTGGTCACTGAGAGACACTGGTCAATTTGCAAGCTTCAGGCTTGACCCTTGCTTGTAGATATCTGTGCGAGCAAATAATAAGCAAAATTATTCGCGTGACATGGCAACCAGAGGATGTGAGATAAATTGAAATGTAAATTTGCACTTATACAAAGACGTTGTTTGAAAAGACAGAGAAAATAACGTATAGACTATGCTTTCCAATGTTGTTGTGCTATCAATCAACTTCAAAACTAAAGACGGAAATCAAGAGAATACATTCTATAAACTATTTGACTGAAGGCTTTAGGCGGAAGAGTCGGTGTGTTACTCTCGCACTTCCACGAACTAGCATTAAACTCACACTGTATTTTGTTTTGTTTTTCCACAGGAGTGGCGTGCACTACAGCCCCTCTCAATGTCCAATCCGACACCGACGTCTTCGGCTGTCAGATCTCCGGCTCGCCTGGCTCCCTCACTCCCCCCATCAACGGCAGGAAGGGAGGAACAGGTCAGTGCACCAGGCTTTCGTTTCTTATTTGTGTTGTTCATGAAATGTGATACCGATATATGCACAGCTTGGCGGTGACCTATTGAGTTGTTTTTCGCTGTTGGTATAACTAGGTCATCGAGACAAACTTCTTGATTTTGTTTCCTTTCTGTGCGAGACATCCATCAGAAGGAACAGAACTTTAACGTGACGTCATAATTCGCCTTGTGACATATTCTTGGGCGTTGCGTCGTTTTGACGTCAGCGAGTATTTATTTTGGAAGAGAGGGTTAAGAAGCTTAGACAGTCGGCCAATCCTGGGGCCAGTTTCATTAACTTACGGCGGTCACACTGACAGTCGGCTAATACTGGGGCCGGTTTCATTAACTTGCGGTGGTCACACTGACAGTCGGCTAATACTGGGGCCGGTTTCATTACCTTGCGGCGGTCACACTGACAGTCGGCTAATACTGGGGCCGGTTTCATTAACTTGCAGCGGTCACACTGACAGTCGGCTAATACTGGGGCCGGTTTCATTAACTTGCGGCGGTCACACTGACAGTCGGCCAATCCTGGGGCCGGTTTCATTACCTTGCGGCGGTCACACTGACAGTCGGTAGTCGCAATGCGGTTCCTGGGGAGAGCTGCACTGTAAGAGGGCAACTGCCCGTGCAACGTGGCACAGTCGGCCGATTGAAACAAGACTTTATTCAATTTTTTATCATGACATTTTGGCTTTTAGGATTTCTAACTATCAAGAATAAAGCTTATTTTAAACAATCCTAGTCAGTGGTGGACTTAGGGGGAGGGCTAAGGGGGCCCGCCCCCTCCTCCCCTGCAGGGAAAAAAAGAGAGAGAGAGAGATGATTAAATGACAGTTTCTGAGCTCAGGTGGCCCTAGATTGCAGCATTTTGCTTCCTCGAAAAAACAAAATTCCGGGGGGGCATGCCCCCGGGACACCCCCCCCCCTCCCGCCGCTAGCATGTTCGGGAGCTCCGCTTTCTTAACATCCTGGATCCGCCCTTGCTAGTGAGTACATAACGGTGGTAAGCATGATGGAGGACTAAATAGATTTACTCCTTTCAGAAAACTATAACAAACAGAAAAGCCTGATACACAAACAAACTGAAAAGGGATGGGGGTGGTGATACAGAAGGTGATTGGGGAAAAAACGAGAAAAAAACCATGGGACAAGGAGAGAACTAAAATAAGCATGAAAGAACAAGAAGAATATGAGGAAGACTTAGAGCGCCAATAATGGGGGAGAATGAAGCTGAAATCCGTTTCATGATTTCGTCGGATTACTGTATTTCACTCGTTCAGCAGGGCGGGGATGTAGCTCAGTCGGTAGCGCGCTGGATTTGTATCCAGTTGGCCGCTGTCAGCGTGAGTTCGTCCCCACGTTAGGCGAGAAATTTATTTCTCAGAGTCAACTTTGTGTGCAGACTCTCCTCGGTGTCCGAACAATCCCGTGTGTACACGCAAGCACAAGACCAAGTGCGCACGAAAAAGATCCTGTAATCCATGTCAGAGTTCAGTGGGTTATAGAAACACGAAAATACCCAGCATGCTTCCTCCGAAAGCGGCGTATGGCTGCCTAAATGGCGGGGTAAAAACGGTCATACACGTAAAAGCCGTGGGAGTTTCAGCCCATGAACGAACAAACAAACTCGTTCAGCTGCATGTGACCGACTGTGTTGCTGGCCCGTGAGACCGGCCCCTGGAGCACGCAAGACATACTCGTGAGACCGGCCCCTGGAGCACACAAGACATACTCGTGAGACCGGCCCCTGGAGCACGCAAGACATGCTCGTGCAACTGACTGAAACTTGAAATTAAAAAAACAAGAAAGGTAGGTTGTTGGAACGTTTCATTTGACAAAACAAAACGTTCACAAATATATCGACTCAACGGTCTTTCAAGTGCACACTAAGTAGACAAAACGTTCACAAATATATCGACTCAACGGTCTTTACAGTGCACACTAAGTAGACAAAACGTTCACAAATATATCGACTCAACGGTCTTTCAAGTGCACACTAAGTAGACAAAACGTAGCTTGACGAAATGTACGGCCTACGTGATTTTGTATCAAAGATTTATTCGCTTGTGACTTCCTGAGCAAGCGGCCGCACATTTCGTCAAGCTAAGTTGTGTCTACTTATTGTGTGTCGGTGTGTGACTTATTGTGTGTCGGTGTGTGACTTATTGTGTGTCGGTGTGTGACTTATTGTGTGTCGGTGTGTGACTTATTGTGTGTCGGTGTGTGACTTATTGTGTGTCGGTGTGTGACTTATTGTGTGTCGGTGTGTGACTTATTGTGTGTCGGTGTGTGACTTATTGTGTGTCGGTGTGTGACTTATTGTGTGTCGGTGTGTGACTTATTGTGTGTCGGTGTGTGACTTATTGTGTGTCGGTGCACTCAAAAGACCGTTGGGTTGGGTCGATAGATTTGGGAACGTTTTGTTTTGTTTTGTCAAATAAAATCTTCCAACAACTTAACTTTCTTGTTTTTTGAATCTGAAACTTGGAACGTTGGCAGTCAATTTGTATTTGGATTTGACTGAAACTTGGAACGTTGGCAGTCAATTTATTTTTGGATTTGACTGAAACTTGGAACGTTGGCAGTCAATTTGTTTTTGGATTTGACTGAAACTTGCTACCGTTTCAGGCTGGGTACCGTACGTGCACGAGGGCGAGCTGAAGGGCCAGCGCTACTTCCAGGTGTACTTCCCCAACAAGGTGCTGGTGGACAGGGTGGAGGTGGACCAGACGGGGACATCCAAGGCAACGAAGATCAAGATGGCCTACAGCAACGATGGAAAGTCCTTCCTCGACGGCAGTGAGGTGAGTGGCTGTTGCTGCCTTGTGCTGCTGGAGGTGATGATGTTTTAGTGGCTGTTACTGCCTTGTGTTGGTGGTGGTGGTGGTGATGTTTTAGTGGCTGTTGCTGCCTTGTGCTGCTGGTGGTGATGATGTTTTAGTGGCTGTTACTGCCTTGTGCTGGTGGTGGTGGTGATGATGTTTTAGTGGCTGTTGCTGCCTTGTGCTGGTGGTGGTGGTGGTCATGGTTTAGTGGCTGTTGCTGCCTTGTGCTGGTGGTGGTGGTGGTGATGTTTTAGTGGCTGTTGCTGCCTTGTGCTGGTGCTGGTGGTGGTGATGTTTTAGTGACTGTTGCTGCCTTGTGGTACTGCTGCTGGTGGTGATGTTTTAGTGGCTGTTACTGCCTTGTGTTGGTGGTGGTGGTGGTGATGTTTTAGTGGCTGTTGCTGCCTTGTGCTGCTGGTGGTGATGATGTTTTAGTGGCTGTTACTGTCTTGTGTTGGTGGTGGTGGTGGTGATGTTTTAGTGGCTGTTGCTGCCTTGTGCTTGTGCTGGTGGTCATGTGTTAGTGGCTGTTGCTGCCTTGTGCTGCTGGGGGTGGTCATGTGTTGGTGGCTGTTGCTGCTTTGTGGAGGTGCTGGTGGTGGTGATGTTTTAGTGGCTGTTGCTGCCTTGTGCTGCTGGTGGTGGTCATGTTTTAGTGGCTGTTGCTGCCTTGTGCTGCTGGTGGTGGTGGTCATGTTTTAGTGGCTGTTGCTGCCTTGTGCTGCTGGTGGTGGTGGTCATGTTTTAGTGGCTGTTGCTGCCTTGTGCTGCTGGTGGTGGTGGTCATGTTTTAGTGGCTGTTGCTGCTTTGTGCTGCTGCTGGTGGTGGTGATGTTTTAGTGGCTGTTGCGGCCTTGTGCTGGTGCTGGTGGTGATGTTTTAGTGGCTTTTGCTGCCTTGTGTTGGTGGTGGTGGTGGTGATGTTTTAGTGGCTGTTGCTGCCTTGTGTTGCTGCTGGTGGTGGTGATGTTTTAGTGGCTGTTGCTGCCTTGTGGTGGTGCTGGTGCTGGTGATGTTTTAGTGGCAGTTGCTGCCTTGTGCTGCTGGTGGTGGTGATGTTTTAGTGGCTGTTGCTGCCTTGTGCTGCTGGTGGTGGTGATGATGGTTTAGTGGCTGTTGCTGCCTCGTGCTGCTGCAGGTGGTGGTGATGTTTTAGTGGCTGTTGCGGCCTTGTGCTGGTGCTGGTGGTGATGTTTTAGTAGCTTTTGCTGCCTTGTGTTGGTGGTGGTGGTGGTGATGTTTTAGTGACTGTTGCTGCCTTGTGGTACTGCTGCTGGTGGTGATGTTTTAGTGGCTGTTGCTGCCTTGTGTTGCTGCTGGTGGTGGTGATGTTTTAGTGGCTGTTGCTGCCTTGTGTTGCTGCTGGTGGCGGTGATGTTTTAGTGGCTGTTGCTGCCTTGTGCTGCTGGTGGTGGTGGTGATGTTTTAGTGGCTGTTGCTGCCTTGTGCAGGTGGTGGTGGTGGTCATGTGTTAGTGGCTGTTGCTGCCTTGTGCTGCTGGTGGTGGTCATGTGTTAGTGGCTGTTGCTGTTGCTGCCTCGTGGCTGTTGCTGCTGCTGGTGGTGGTGATGTTTTAATGGCTGTTGCTGCCTTGTGGTGGTGCTGGTGGTGGTGATGTTTTAGTGGCTGTTGCTGCCTTGTGCTGTTGGTGGTGGTGATGTTTTAGTGGCTGTTGCTGCCTTGTGCTGCTGGTGGTGGTGATGATGGTTTAGTGGCTGTTGCTGCCTCGTGCTGCTGCAGGTGGTGGTGATGTTTTAGTGGCTGTTGCGGCCTTGTGCTGGGGCTGGTTGTGATGTTTTAGTGGCTTTTGCTGCCTTGTGTTGGTGGTGGTGGTGGTGATGTTTTAGTGGCTGTTGCTGCCTTGTGTTGCTGCTGGTGGTGGTGATGTTTTAGTGGCTGTTGCTGCCTTGTGGTGGTGCTGGTGGTGGTGATGTTTTAGTGGCTGTTGCTGCCTTGTGCAGCTGGTGGTGGTGATGTTTTGGTGGCTGTTGCTGCCTTGTGCTGCTGGTGGTGGTGATGTTTTAGTGGCTGTTGCTGCCTTGTGCTGCTGGTGGTGGTGGTGATGTTTTAGTGGCTGTTGCTGCCTTGTGCTGCTGGTGGTGGTGATGTTTTAGTGGCTGTTGCTGCCTTGTGCTGGTGCTGGTGGTCATGTTTTAGTGGCTGTTGCTGCCATGTGGTGGTGCTGGTGGTCATGTTTCAGTGGCTGTTGCTGCCTTGTGCTGGTGGTGGTGGTCATGTTTTAGTGGCTGTTGCTGCCTTGTGGTGGTGCTGGTGGTCATGTTTCAGTGGCTGTTGCTGCCTTGTGCTGCTGGTGGTGGTGATGTTTTAGTGGCTGTTGCTGCCTTGTGCTGCTGCTGGTGGTGGTGATGTTTTAGTGGCTGTTGCTGCCTTGTGCTGCTGGTGGTGGTGATGTTTTAGTGGCTGTTGCTGCCTTGTGCTGGTGCTGGTGGTCATGTTTTAGTGGCTGTTGCTGCCTCGTGCTGCTGGTGGTGGTCATGTTTTAGTGGCTGTTGCTGCCTTGTGCTGGTGCTGGTGGTCATGTTTTAGTGGCTGTTGCTGTCTTGTGCTGCTGGTGGTGGTGATGTTTTAGTGGCTGTTGCTGCCTTGTGCTGCTGGTGGTGGTGATGTTTTAGTGGCTGTTGCTGCCTTGTGCTGCTGCAGGTGGTGGTGATGTTTTAGTGGCTGTTGCTGCCTCGTGCTGGTGCTGATGGTGGTGATGTTTTAGTGGCTGTTGCTGCCTCGTGCTGGTGCTGATGGTGATGATGTTTTAGTGGCTGTTGCTGCCTTGTGCTGCTGCAGGTGGTGGTGATGTTTTAGTGGCTGTTGCTGCCTCGTGCTGCTGCAGGTGGTGGTGATGTTTTAGTGGCTGTTGCTGCCTTGTGCTGGTGGTGATGTTTTAGTGGCTGTTGCTGCCTTGTGCTGGTGCTGATGGTGATGATGTTTTAGTGGCTGTTGCTGCCTTGTGCTGCTGCAGGTGGTGGTGATGTTTTAGTGGCTGTTGCTGCCTTGTGCTGGTGGTGATGTTTTAGTGGCTGTTGCTGCCTCGTGCTGGTGCTGATGGTGATGATGTTTTAGTGGCTGTTGCTGCCTTGTGCTGCTGCAGGTGGTGGTGATGTTTTAGTGGCTGTTGCTGCCTTGTTCTGGTGCTGGTGGTCATGTTTTAGTGGCTGTTGCTGCCTCGTGCTGCTGGTGGTGGTGATGTTTTAGTGGCTGTTGCTGCCTTGTGCTGGTGCTGGTGGTCATGTTTTAGTGGCTGTTGCTGCCTCGTGCTGCTGGTGGTGGTGATGTTTTAGTGGCTGTTGCTGCCTTGTGCTGGTGCTGGTGGTCATGTTTTAGTGGCTGTTGCTGCCGTGTGCTGCTGGTGGTGGTGATGTTTTAGTGGCTGTTGCTGCCTTGTGCTGCTGGTGGTGGTGATGTTTTAGTGGCTGTTGCTGCCTTGTGCTGCTGCTGGTGGTGGTGATGTTTTGGTGGCTGTTGCTGCCTTGTGCTGCTGGTGGTGGTGATGTTTTAGTGGCTGTTGCTGCCTTGTGTTGCTGCTGGTGGTGATGATGGTTTAGTGGCTGTTGCTGCCTCGCGCTGCTGCAGGTGGTGGTGATGTTTTAGTGGCTGTTGCTGCCTCGTGCTGCTGCAGGTGGTGGTGATGTTTTAGTGACTGTTGCTGCCTCGTGCTGGTGCTGATGGTGATGATGTTTTAGTGGCTGTTGCTGCCTTGTGCTGCTGCAGGTGGTGGTGATGTTTTAGTGGCTGTTGCTGCCTCGTGCTGGTGCTGATGGTGATGATGTTATAGTGGGTGTTGCTGCCTTGTGTTGCTGCAGGTGGTGGTGATGTTTTAGATGCTGTTTCTGCCTCGTGCTGGTGCTGATGGTGATGATGTTTTAGTGGCTGTTGCTGCCTTGTGCTGCTGCAGGTGGTGGTGATGTTTTAGTGGCTGTTGCTGCCTCGTGCTGCTGCAGGTGGTGGTGATGTTTTAGTGGCTGTTGCTGCCTTGTGCTGGTGGTGATGTTTTAGTGGCTGTTGCTGCCTTGTGCTGGTGCTGATGGTGATGTTTTAGTGGCTGTTGCTGCCTTGTGGTGGTGCTTGTGGTCATGTTTCAGTGGCTGTTGCTGCCTTGTGCTGGTGGTGGTGGTCATGTTTTAGTGGCTGTTGCTGCCTCGTGCTGCTGCTGGTGGTGATGTTTTAGTGGCTGTTGCTGCCTTGTGGTGGTGCTGGTGGTCATGTTTTAGTGGCTGTTGCTGCCTCGTGCTGCTGTAGGTGGTGGTGATGTTTTAGTGGCTGTTGCTGCCTTGTGCTGGTGCTGATGGTGGTGTTTTAGTGGCTGTTGCTGCTTTGTGCTGGTGCTGGGGGGATCATGTTTTAGTGGCTGTTGCTGCCTTGTGCTGGTGGTCATGTTTTTGTGGCTGTTGCTGCCTTGTGCTGGTGCTGGTGGTGATGTTTTAGTGGCTGTTGCTGCCTTGTGCTGGTGCTGGTGGTCATGTGTTAGTGGCTGTTGCTGCCTTGTGCTGGTCCGTCGCGATATAACCTTGAATGGTTGAAAACGACGTTAAACACCAAATAAAGAAAGAATGCCTTGTGCTGGTGCTGGTGGTCATGTGTTAGTGGCTGTTGCGGCCTTGTGGTGCTGGTGGTGATGTTTTAGTGGCTGTTGCTGCCTTGTGCTGCTGCTGGTCATGACATGTGTTAGTGGCTGTTGCTGCCTTGTGCTGCTGGTGGTGGTCATGTTTTAGTGGCTGTTGCTGCCTTGTGCTGCTGGTGGTGGTGATGGTTTAGTGGCTGTTGCTGCTTTGTGGAGGTGCTGGTGGTCATGTTTTAGTGGCTGTTGCTGCCTTGTGCTGCTGGTAGTGCTGGTGGTCATGTGTTAGTGGCTGTTGCTGCCTTGTGCTGCTGGTGGTGGTGGTCATGTGTTAGTGGCTGTTGCTGTCTTGTGCTGCTGCTGGTGGTGTTTTAGTCAGCTGGGCTGAGGTGCACGACAAAGTTACCACCCAAACGGGACCCGGAGCCACCCGCAGTGTTGGATTGGTTGAAATTGAAATATGTTTCGATTTCAACCAATCAGACCCTGCGGTTTGTTTTCTCTCGTTAAGGTGGCACCCACTTTCGGTTTGTGCATCTCCGCCCAGGTTCTATACTGGATGTGTGATGACCAGTTTCGTGGCTTTGTCTTTATTCCTGTTTGTCTGATCCTGTCTGTCTGTCCGTCTGCCTGCCTGCCTGCCTGCCTCTCGATTGCGTGTAGGAACCGGGGTTTGTCACTTTAAACTCAGTTCGGCGGACTTAATGCATCTTTAAGCAAATTAAATTACATTGAAGCAGACAAAAACGTATTTTCAGTTTTAGTCTATGCTCTGGAATTGTAGCTTTTACCGCAAAAAGAACGTATCGCTGAGGGAAAGCTTTTTATTTGAGAAGAGCAAAATTTTCTTCGTAGTTTACATCTGTTTATCCAACTTTGTTCTTCATCTGTTGACAGATAACGCTGGCTGGCACAACAACAGAAGTCGTGCAAGTTTCCACTACACGCGAGGCCAAGGTCGTGCGCATTTACGTCACCGAAGATAGCGTCACAGGCGAGAAGCTGAACCTCCAGTTTGAGCTGTACGGCTGTGAAGTCTCGACTGGCGGTCCTACTGGTAAATCATAATTGTCCCACAATCTGACAGATATGCTGAGGTTTGTGTTAGGGTGGGGGTGGAGGATGGGGTGGGAGGGGGTAGGGCTGCGTGTGGGAGAGGGTGTACATGGCTCTGTGTGTGTGTGTGTGTGTTCTGTGTGTGTCTGTGTGTGTGTGTGTGTGTGTCTGTATGTGTGTGTGTGTGTGTGTGTCTGTGTGTGTGTGTGTGTGTGTGTGTGTGTGTGTGTCTGTGTGTGTGTGTGTGTGTGTCTGTGTGTATGTGTGTCTGTGTGTGTCTTTGTGTCTGTGTGTCTGTGTGTGTGTGTGTCTGTGTGTGTGTATGTGTGTGTGTGTGTATCTGTGTGTGTGTCTGTCTGTGTGTCTGTGTGTCTGTGTGTCTGTGTGTCTGTGTGTGTGTGTCTGTGTGTCTGTGTGTGTGTGTGTTAGTACGTGCTTGATGCGTGCCTCCGTGTGTGTGTGTCTCTCTGTCTCTATCTTTGTCTGAGCGTGTGTGTGTGTGTGTGTGTGTGTGTGTGTGTGTGTGTGTGTGTGTGTGTGTGTGTGTGTGTGTGTGTGTGTGTGTGTGTGTGTGTGTGTGTGTGTGTGTGTGTGTGTGTGTGTGTGTGTGTGTGTGTGTGTGTGTGTGTGTGTGTGTGTGTGTGTGTGTGTGTGTGTGTGTGTGTGTGTGTGTGTGTGTGTGTGTGTGTGTGTGTGTGTGTGTGTGTGTGTGTGGAAAGATACAGACAGACAGAGACAGATTTCCTCTTGCGGTTTAATGCATTTCTGCTCAGTTGTTCTGTCTCAGTAATGGCAGAGCTGTCTGATCGCGGTCATTTAGGCTGTGGTTTTTTGGTTCGGGGGAGTAACATATTGTCTCCGGCACATTTTAGATTGCAAGTTGCAAAGTGTTGTGTTATGTTTACGTGTGTAGATACTGAGGTGTACGGTACAATGGTGTCACATTGTTTGTTACAGGCGAGACAGCCATATGTGCAGAGGTGAACACAGCTATTCCACCCCAGAATCCAGGTAAGTAAAAAACCCAGTCAAGGCAGAAGGATCACGTGTTGTCTACAATGTTCTTTCTTGCTTCATTATACAAGTTAGTTTCATCTCATTTTCGTTTATGCCCGGACCAAGATAGTGATCGAGCTTCATTGGCTGGAGTCGTAAATGGAACGTTAATATAAATGAGAAAAATTAAACATTTCCTCAAATGATATTTTATTTATAATCAATTTTGCATTTGATCAATGTAGCCTATACATAATTAAAAGTTCCAACAACAAAAACATATATTGATTGTTAACACTTTCTGATATATCTATTCATTCTAACCGTCGCGATATAACCTTCGTGGTTGAAAACGACGTTAAACACCAAATAAAGAAAGAACGTATTCATTCTAAGTATCTGTTCGGTCTGGTCTCAATGGACGAACTGCGGATAATTATAACTCTGTCGCGTTTGTATGTTTTGTGAAAGAGTGAATACTCGTGGATTTATTGCTGCCTGCTTTTACCTTGTGGTGGTACAGGCCAGTCACTTCCTCTTCCCTTTACCTTGTGGTGGTACAGGCCAGTCACTTCCTCTTCCCTTTACCTTGTGGTGGTACAGGCCAGTCACTTCCTCTTCCCTTTACCTTGTGGTGGTACAGGCCAGTCACTTCCTCTTCCCTTTACCTTGTGGTAGTACAGGCCAGTCACTTCTTCTTCCCTTTACCTTGTGGTGGTACAGGCCAGTCACTTCCTCTTCCCTTTACCTTGTGGTAGTACAGGCCAGTCACTTCCTCTTCCCTTTACCTTGTGGTAGTACAGGCCAGTCACTTCCTCTTCCCTTTACCTTGTGGTGGTACAGGCCAGTCACTTCCTCTTCCCTTTACCTTGTGGTGGTACAGGCCAGTCACTTCCTCTTCCCTTTACCTTGTGGTAGTACAGGCCAGTCACTTCCTCTTCCCTTTACCTTTTGGTAGTACAGGCCAGTCACTTCCTCTTCCCTTTACCTTGTGGTAGTACAGGCCAGTCACTTCCTTTTCCCTTTACCTTGTGGTAGTACAGGCCAGTCACTTCCTCTTCCCTTTACCTTGTGGTAGTACAGGCCAGTCACTTCTTCTTCCCTTTACCTTGTGGTAGTACAGGCCAGTCACTTCCTCTTCCCTTTACCTTGTGGTAGTACAGGCCAGTCACTTCTTCTTCCCTTTACCTTGTGGTGGTACAGGCCAGTCACTTCTTCTTCTTCTTCTTCCCTTTACCTTGTGGTAGTACAGGCCAGTCACTTCTTCTTCCCTTTACCTTGTGGTAGTACAGGCCAGTCACTTCCTCTTCCCTTTACCTTGTGGTGGTACAGGCCAGTCACTTCCTCTTCTTCCCTTTACCTTGTGGTAGTACAGGCCAGTCACTTCTTCTTCTTCTTCTTCCCTTTACCTTGTGGTAGTACAGGCCAGTCACTTCTTCTTCTTGTCGTTCGCCTTTACACTTGGAGTCCAGCTCTGTGTATGAAGTCGGTGGTCTTTTGTAGAGCTTCCACGGGACCATACAGTTTCTCTTGGAGGGTCGTCGTCCTAGGCCAAGTCTCTGTCCTCAAGGGTCGTCGACCTGGGCCAAGTCTCTGTCCTCTAGGGCTTGAGGTTCTTGCAGTCCTGTAAGACGTGGGCTGTGTCTTGTTCTGCTTCTCCACAGGGGCAGAGGCCAGTCACTGTAGCGAAGGAAGGGGCAGAGGCCAGTCACTGTAGCGAAGGAAGGGGCAGAGGCCAGTCACTGTAGCGAAGGAAGGGGCAGAGGCCAGTCACTGTAGCGAAGGAAGGGGCAGAGGCCAGTCACTGTAGCGAAGGAAGGGGCAGAGGCCAGTCACTGTAGCGAAGGAAGGGGCAGAGGCCAGTCACTGTAGCGAAGGAAGTGTCTTCACACGTGCTCCTTGAGCCTCGATACATCCACGAGTATTCACTCGTTGACAACCAATACCAACCCGACACAGTTATTTCCCAACATCGCCTTTTGTACTTTGCGTTAACGCAAGATCCTTCACAGTTTAATAAGAGCCACAAAGACTGGAACAGCGCACCTGTTATAACCTGTATCTCTGTGCAGATGCTCTGTTCTACATTCACGTGATGTTTACTGTTTGTATCTCTGTGTAGATGCTCTGTTCTACGTGCACGTGTTGTTTACTGTTTGTATCTCTGTGCAGATGCTATGTTCTACATTCACGTGTTGTTTACTGTTTGTATCTCTGTGCAGATGCTCTGTTCTACATTCACGTGTTGTTTACTGTTTGTATCTCTGTGCAGATGCTCTGTTCTACATTCACGTGTTGTTTACTGTTTGTATCTCTGTGCAGATGCTCTGTTCTACATTCACGTGTTGTTTACTGTTTGTATCTCTGTGTAGATGCTCTGTTCTACATTCACGTGTTGTTTACTGTTTGTATCTCTGTGCAGATGCTCTGTTCTACATTCACGTGTTGTTTACTGTTTGTATCTCTGTGCAGATGCTCTGTTCTACATTCACGTGTTGTTTACTGTTTGTATCTCTGTGCAGATGCTCTGTTCTACATTCACGTATTGTTTACTGTTTATTATTATTATGATGAAGAGCTTATATAGCGCGAACCACAATTAACTGTGCTCTCCGCGCTTTACATATTAATTTTGTCCCTGTGCAGATGCTCTGTTCTACATTCACGTGTTATTTACTGTTTGTGTCCCTGTGCAGATGCTCTGTTCTACCGTCGTTCCTTCCTGGCTCTCACCTCGGGTTCTGTCTTCGTCTGTGATGGTGTGGTCAAAACAAAGTGAGTTTAATGCATTTCATTTCAGTTTCGGCATTTTTGACTCACATGCGAAGCAAAAGTGAGTCTATGTACTCACCCGAGTCGTCCGTCCGTCCGTCCCCCCCGTCCGTCCGGCCGGCCGACCGTCCGGCCGGCCGTCCGTCCGGAAAACTTTAACGTTGGATATTTCTTGGACACTATTCAGTCTATCAGTACCAAATTTGGCAAGATGGTGTATGATGACAAGTCCCCAAAAAACATACATAGCATCTTGACCTTGCTTCAAGGTCAAGGTCGCAGGGGCCATAAATGTTGTCTAAAAACAGCTATTTTTCACATTTTTCACATTTTCTCTGAAGTTTTTGAGATTGAATACCTCACCTATATATGATATATAGGGCAAAGTAAGCCCCATCTTTTGATACCAGTTTGGTTTACCTTGCTTCAAGGTCAAGGTCACAGGAGCTCTTCAAAGTTGGATTGTATACATATTTTGAAGTGACCTTGACCCTGAACTATGGAAGATAACTGTTTCAAACTTAAAAATTATGTGGGGCACATGTTATGCTTTCATCATGAGACACATTTGGTCACATATGATCAAGGTCAAGGTCACTTTGACCCTTATGAAATGTGACCAAAATAAGGTAGTGAACCACTAAAAGTGACCATATCTCATGGTAGAAAGAGCCAATAAGCACCATTGTACTTCCTATGTCTTGAATTAACAGCTTTGTGTTGCATGACCTTGGATGACCTTGACCTTGGGTCAAGGTCACATGTATTTTGGTAGGAAAAATGTGTAAAGCAGTTCTTTGTGTATGATGTCATTGCTAGGTTTAGCTGAAGGTCAAGGTCATGTAAAGGTCAAGGTCAAGCATGTGAGTCGTATGGGCTTTGCCCTTCTTGTATACTTTATATCATTATTGTCCCATTGCTGGCAAACTTGGGACGCTCCATCCTTGTGGACGACTGTGTGTGTGTGTGTGTGTGTGTGTATGTGTGTGTGTGTGTGTGTGTGTGTGCGTGTGTGTGTATGAGTGAGTGTGTGTGTGTGTGTGTGTGTGTGTTTGTATGTGTGTGTTTGTATGTGTGTGTTTGTATGTGTGTGTGTGTGTTTGTATGTGTTGTGATTGTATGTGCACATGTGTTTGTATGTGTGTGTGTGTGTGTGTGTGTGTGTTTGTATGTGTGTGTGTGTGTGTGTGTGTGTGTGTGTGTGTGTGCGCGCGCGTGTGTGTGTGTGTGCGCGTGTGCGTGCGTACGTATGTGTGAGTATGTGTACACGAGGGCGCGTGCGTGCGTGCGCGTGTATGTGTGTACGTGTGCGTGTGTGCGCGTGTCTGTGTGACTCCTTTGTAAGTTAGTTGTTGTAATTAGCATAAAACTATCACGAAGCAATGAACTTTTGCCGATTGATTGTAAGACAGTATGAATGCACGATATGTAAATCATGTGTAATGCATAAAACCTTTGGTGGTGTTTTCCAGGGGTGTTGTCCAGCGTTGCTTCATGTCTCCCGACGGCACCGTGTGGCAACGTGAGTATTTCTTCCTTCAGTTAACTAATATGATAGAAGATTGGAAAGGAAAGAGGAACAAACTAACAACCTCTTATGAAGGGCAAGTCAATTGTCTTGGTTTTTTCCATTCATCCCTTGGTATTTGTTTCTCCAGCTTTGTGCCTTCGTGTATCCTCGTGTATCCTCGTGTATCCTCGTGTATCCTCGATGGTGGGACACGAGTATGTACGTCCCGAATGTTTCTTTGTTTGTTTCTGCTGTTTGTTTCTGCTGTTTGTTTCTGCTGTTTGTTTCTGCTGTTTGTTTTGGTCACTGTGTTTGTTTCTGCTGTTTGTTTTGGTCACTGTGTTTGTTTCTGCTGTTTGTTTTGGTCACTGTGTTTGTACCTTACCAAATTTCTAATTTTGTGTCCAGTCCTGCATACCCGCGTGACCTCCATGGTGGGGTACGAGCCTGACACCAACCGCGTGTACCCGCTGATTATTTCTTTCTTTCTTTGTGCGTTTTGTGTGTTTCCTTTGTTTTTTATTTTAAGAAATGACTAATTCTGTCTCCAGCTCTGGATCCCCGCGTGGCCTCCATGGTGGGACACGAGTCTGACACCAACCGCGTGTACGCGCTGAGCCAGGACGGCGTGACCCACATGAGCAGCGACGACAACGGCATGACGTGGGCCAGCATCCACAAGGATGTCGTCACCACGGCCAAGGGCCAGTCCCTCTTTGTTGTTGCACAGGACGTGCCCTGGACCGACAAGGTTGCCCTGACACCTGGTGATCCTGAGGCCTCCAGACAGCTCAACAACTGGGGAGGTAGGGGGGATTTGTTTTGTTTTGTTATCTTTTTGTTTTGTTATCTTTTTGTTTTGTGGAATTTTGTTTTACGTGAATTATTTACAAGAAAGACATGCTCAAAAAAGGAAAAGATGTTGGAGTGGGTCTTGATGCAGCTCAATAACTGGGGAGGTAGGGGGGGGGGGGGTGTTTTGTTTTGTTATCTTTTTGTTCTTTTTTAACTTTGTTTTATGTGTATAACTCACAAAACTTGCACCAACAAAGAAAAGGTATTGGTGTGAATCTTGATGCAGCTCAATAACTGAGGAGCTAACGGTGTGAATCTTGATGCAGCTCAATAACTGGGGAGCTAACGGGATTTGTGTTGATGTGTGTAGGGAATGGGTGTGAGTGAGAGTGTTCACACGAGTTGTGTTGATGTGTGTAGGGTGTGAGTGAGAGTGTTCACACGAGTTGTGTTGATGTGTGTAGGGAATGGGTGTGAGTGAGAGTGTTCACACGAGTTGTGTTGATGTGTGTAGGGAATGGGTGTGAGTGAGAGTGTTCACACGAGTTGTGTTGATGTGTGTAGGGTGTGAGTGAGAGTGTTCACACGAGTTGTGTTGGTGTGTGTAGGGAATGGGTGTGAG
Organism: Littorina saxatilis; assembly: GCF_037325665.1. Taxonomy (NCBI): domain Eukaryota; kingdom Metazoa; phylum Mollusca; class Gastropoda; order Littorinimorpha; family Littorinidae; genus Littorina; species Littorina saxatilis. Next base: position 68,996,777 of record NC_090248.1, on the reverse strand, counting down.
TGAGAGTGTTCACACGAGTTGTGTTGATGTGTGTAGGGTGTGAGTGAGAGTGTTCACACGAGTTGTGTTGATGTGTGTAGGGTGTGAGTGAGAGTGTTCACACGAGTTGTGTTGGTGTGTGTAGGGTGTGAGTGAGAGTGTTCACACGAGTTGTGTTGATGTGTGTAGGGTGTGAGTGAGAGTGTTCACACGGGTTGTGTTGATGTGTGTAGGGAATGGGTGTGAGTGAGAGTGTTCACACGAGTTGTGTTGATGTGTGTAGGGTGTGAGTGAGAGTGTTCACACGAGTTGTGTTGATGTGTGTAGGGTGTGAGTGAGAGTGTTCACACGAGTTGTGTTGATGTGTGTAGGGAATGGGTGTGAGTGAGAGTGTTCACACGAGTTGTGTTGATGTGTGTAGGGAATGGGTGTGAGTGAGAGTGTTCACACGAGTTGTGTTGATGTGTGTAGGGAATGGGTGTGAGTGAGAGTGTTCACACGATTTGTGTTGATGTGTGTAGGGTGTGAGTGAGAGTGTTCACACGAGTTGTGTTGATGTGTGTAGGGAATGGGTGTGAGTGAGAGTGTTCACACGAGTTGTGTTGGTGTGTGTAGGGTGTGAGTGAGAGTGTTCACACGAGTTGTGTTGATGTGTGTAGGGTGTGAGTGAGAGTGTTCACACGAGTTGTGTTGATGTGTGTAGGGTGTGAGTGAGAGTGTTCACACGAGTTGTGTTGATGTGTGTAGGGTGTGAGTGAGAGTGTTCACACGAGTTGTGTTGATGTGTGTAGGGAATGGGTGTGAGTGAGAGTGTTCACACGAGTTGTGTTGATGTGTGTAGGGTGTAAGTGAGAGTGTTCACACGAGTTGTGTTGATGTGTGTAGGGAATGGGTGTGAGTGAAAGTGTTCACACGAGTTGTGTTGATGTGTGTAGGGAATGGGTGTGAGTGAGAGTGTTCACACGAGTTGTGTTGGTGTGTGTAGGGTGTGAGTGAGAGTGTTCACACGAGTTGTGTTGGTGTGTGTAGGGTGTGAGTGAGAGTGTTCACACGAGTTGTGTTGATGTGTGTAGGGTGTGAGTGAGAGTGTTCACACGAGTTGTGTTGATGTGTGTAGGGTGTGAGTGAGAGTGTTCACACGAGTTGTGTTGATGTGTGTAGGGTGTGAGTGAGAGTGTTCACACGAGTTGTGTTGATGTGTGTAGGGAATGGGTGTGAGTGAGAGTGTTCACACGAGTTGTGTTGGTGTGTGTAGGGTGTGAGTGAGAGTGTTCACACGAGTTGTGTTGATGTGTGTAGGGAATGGGTGTGAGTGAGAGTGTTCACACGAGTTGTGTTGATGTGTGTAGGGAATGGGTGTGAGTGAGAGTGTTCACACGAGTTGTGTTGATGTGTGTAGGGTGTGAGTGAGAGTGTTCACACGAGTTGTGTTGATGTGTGTAGGGTGTAAGTGAGAGTGTTCACACGAGTTGTGTTGATGTGTGTAGGGAATGGGTGTGAGTGAAAGTGTTCACACGAGTTGTGTTGATGTGTGTAGGGAATGGGTGTGAGTGAGAGTGTTCACACGAGTTGTGTTGGTGTGTGTAGGGTGTGAGTGAGAGTGTTCACACGAGTTGTGTTGGTGTGTGTAGGGTGTGAGTGAGAGTGTTCACACGAGTTGTGTTGATGTGTGTAGGGTGTGAGTGAGAGTGTTCACACGATTTGTGTTGATGTGTGTAGGGAATGGGTGTGAGTGAGAGTGTTCACACGAGTTGTGTTGATGTGTGTAGGGAATGGGTGTGAGTGAGAGTGTTCACACGAGTTGTGTTGGTGTGTGTAGGGTGTGAGTGAGAGTGTTCACACGAGTTGTGTTGGTGTGTGTAGGGTGTGAGTGAGAGTGTTCACACGAGTTGTGTTGATGTGTGTAGGGAATGGGTGTGAGTGAGAGTGTTCACACGGGTTGTGTTGATGTGTGTAGGGTGTGAGTGAGAGTGTTCACACGAGTTGTGTTGATGTGTGTAGGGTGTGAGTGAGAGTGTTCACACGAGTTGTGTTGATGTGTGTAGGGTGTGAGTGAGAGTGTTCACACGAGTTGTGTTGATGTGTGTAGGGTGTGAGTGAGAGTGTTCACACGAGTTGTGTTGATGTGTGTAGGGTGTGAGTGAGAGTGTTCACACGAGTTGTGTTGATGTGTGTAGGGTGTGAGTGAGAGTGTTCACACGAGTTGTGTTGATGTGTGTAGGGTGTGAGTGAGAGTGTTCACACGAGTTGTGTTGGTGTGTGTAGGGTGTGAGTGAGAGTGTTCACACGAGTTGTGTTGGTGTGTGTAGGGTGTGAGTGAGAGTGTTCACACGAGTTGTGTTGGTGTGTGTAGGGTGTGAGTGAGAGTGTTCACACGAGTTGTGTTGATGTGTGTAGGGAATGGGTGTGAGTGAGAGTGTTCACACGAGTTGTGTTGATGTGTGTAGGGAATGGGTGTGAGTGAGAGTGTTCACACGAGTTGTGTTGATGTGTGTAGGGAATGGGTGTGAGTAAGAGTGTTCACACGGGTTTTGGAGGGGTGGGTGTGGTGTGGAGGTTCTTTCTGAACTACAATACCGTCCTCAATACTGCCGATCCTCTATGTGGCCAACAACTGACTGGGAACACAGGAGAGATTCATTTGTTGGATGTAGATTCGATTTACTCACCTGAGCAACCTGGAGAGTCTTTGTTATGAGCATTGTCAGGGCGTCTGGATGGTCTCCAGACATTACAAGTCTGGTGGACCATCGTCAGATATCAGAGCATTGAGGAGTCGAGTTTGGGTCATACAATCATTTCCTCAAATGTTTCTGGAGCTAGATCTACAAACCTTCACACCAACACAGCTGGTTGAGTTTGGGTCAATCAGTAAGAAATTATCATTTTTATTTTTCTGGAGCTAGAGCAGGAGATTATCTGCTTCTGATTCATCGCACGTATGACGAAGGTGAGTCGCGAGCATGACGAAGGTGAGTCGCGAGCATGACGAAGGTGAGTCGCGAGCATGACGAAGGTGAGTCGCGAGCATGACGAAGGTGAGTCGCGAGCATTGCTCCTCTTGGTTTGTTTCTTTTTGTCTTCTTTAGATTGCCCGTAGGCCTATGTTTGTGTATTGAGTGATGTTCCATAGACTTACTCAAGCTTTCGTTCTCGTTGCAGTCTCCTTCGACGCCCTCAAGAAGAATAACGGAGCCGCCTGGGATAACAAGGTCAAGTGGGACTGCTGTAATTAGTCGTAACGATCGATATGACAAATATTTCACCCACCACAACACATCGGTACGCAGTAGTGCGTTTTTAAAACTACAGAAACAGAACTCAACTCAAGAGATTAAACTGAACGTTTTTTCATTTTCTTTTTTTCTGTAACTTCCTTGTGATTTCGATGTGCCACGTTTTGCAGGCCCGGATGAGAAGATCTAGTCAGAAACGCCACAAGCATATACTGTAACAAGCCCTTCTATTCTTCCTGTCGACGCGTGCTGTCAGATAGTTGCGCCCCTTGGCATGTTCAACGGTCAATATGACGTAGAGAAAGTGAAAATAGGTTTAAAAAAACCTGAAAAACCGCAGTGTTCTTCTGGAAGGGAATCCCGAGTCAGATTGTGAGTCAGGCAGCCCAATACTGCACTCACCAGTAAATGCGGT
>NC_090248.1:68983147-68985647 GCF_037325665.1 Littorina saxatilis | reverse complement strand
ATACTCAACAGAACATGGCGGTATGACACACACACTCAACAGAACAAGTCGGTATGACACACACTCAACAGAGAGACGGAGGCGGTCTAACACAAACACTCAAGTTAGAACGAGTAATTACAATTAACAATTGTGGAGATTTCTTTGCTGATGTCTTTTAATTTTTAATTTTGTAAAAAAAATTGTTTTACCACAGTTGCATTCAGTCTGCTACAAGTATGAGCACAACCCTTTATTTTATTTTTTATTTTTTTTTCTTATTTCTTCAAGGCGGAAGGTATTGAAGGTATTTTTCTTTTCTTAATCAAATTCTCATATTTTCAATAACATGATAGATAAATAAACAAATATAATATTCATCATAATACTTAATAAAAAAAAAAATAATAAAAACAAATCCTACCATTAATTTACTCTTTTAGAGAGACTGAGGCGGTCTAACACAAATATTCAACAGAACAAGGCAGTAGAAAACAAACACTCAACAGAACAAGGCGGTATGACACACACTCTGTAGAAAGACTTGGGATACAATTTTTTTTTCTCACTCAATCATGTAGGGTTAGGGTTAGGGTTAGGGTTAGGGTTAGGGTTAGGGTTAGGGTTAGGTTTAACTTTTTTTCGTTTTTATTTTCCTTTTTTTTTTTTTCTTTTTTAAATGCGAGGAGCATCCTTTTTCATAGTTTGTTTTCTTTTCGTAATAAAATTCTGATATTTTTAAGTACATGATAAATAAACAAATATCATTACAATCACTAGTAAATAGTCAAAAATCATACCATAAATGGACTTTTAAGGTTTAACTCCCATTACAGACCTATGAAGAAGGATGCTTCCCGCTTTTACGAAAGAAAAAAACCCAAGTAAAACTTAACATAACCCTAATTCTAACCCTAACCCTAACCCTAACCCTAACCCTGCATGCAACTGAGAAAAAAAATAAAATTCTATCCTGAGTCTTTCTACAGAGTGTGTGTGTCATACAGCCTTGTTCTGTTGAGTGTTTGTGTTAGACCGCCTCAGTCTCTCTAAGAGAGTAAATTGATGGTATGATTTTTTTAATTTTTAATTTTTATTTAAATGTTATATGATTAATATTATGTTCGTTTATCTATCATGTTATTGAAAATATTAGAATTTGATAAAGAAAAGAAAAATACCTAATGTTTGTGTTCTACCGCCTTGTTTTGTTGAGTGTTTTTTTCAAATTGCCTCAGTCTGTAAGAAAGTAAATTAATTTAAGTACTGAATTTTTTTTCTTTATTTAAATGTTATGATTTATATGATATCGGTTTATCTATCATGTTATTGAAAATAGGAGAATTTGATTAAGAAAAGAAAAATACCTATGAAGAAGGAGAAAGAGTAAACAATAAGGGTTGTACTCATACTTGTAGCAGACTGAATGCAACTGAGATAGACAAACAAAATTAACAAAATTAAAAATTAAACAAAATCAGCAAAAAATTCCCACGATTGCAACTTGTTATTACTCGTTCAGTTGAGTGTTTGTGTTAGACCGCCTCAGTCTCTCAGTTGAGTGTGTGTGTCATACAGTCTTGTTCTGTTGAATGATTGTGTTAGACCGCCTCAGTCTCTCTACAAAGTGTGTGTGTCCTACCGCCTTGTTCTGTTGAGTTTGTTTGTCAAACCGCCTTGTTCTGTTGAGTTTGTTTGTCAAACCGCCTTGTTCTGTTGAGTTTGTTTGTCAAACCGCCTTGTTCTGTTGAGTTTGTTTGTCAAACCGCCTTGTTCTGTTGAGTTTGTTTGTCAAACCGCCTTGTTCTGTTGAGTTTGTTTGTCAAACGGCCTTGTTCTGTTGAGTTTGTTTGTCAAACCGCCTTGTTCTGTTGAGTTTGTTTGTCAAACCGCCTTGTTCTGTTGAGTTTGTTTGTCAAACCGCCTTGTTCTGTTGAGTTTGTTTGTCAAACGGCCTTGTTCTGTTGAGTGTTTGTGTTAGACCGCCTCAGTCTCTCTGTAGAGTGTGTCACAGTCATACCACCTTGTTCTGTTGAGTGTTAATGTGTTATACCGCCTTGTTCTGTTGAGTGTTTTTATGTTAGACTGCCTTGTTCTGTTGAGAGTGTGTGTGTCATACTGCCTTGTTCTGTTGAGTGTGTGTTTTATATCGCCTTGTTCTGTTGAGTGTTTGTGTTATACCGCCTCAGTCTCTCTACAGATTGTGTGTGTCATACCGCCTTGTTCTGTTGAATGTTAATGCTATACTGCCTCAGTTAATCTACAGATTGTGTATGTCATACCGCCTTGTTCAATTGAATGTTTGTGTTATACCGCCTCAGTCTCTCTACAGATTATGTGTGTCATACCACCTTGTTCTGTTGAGTGTTTGTGTTATACCACCTTGTTCTGTTGAATGTTTATGTTATACCGCCTCAGTCTCTCTACAGATTGTGTGTGTCATACCGCCTTGTTCAATTGAATGTTTATGTTATACCACCTCAGTCTCTCTACAGATTGTGTGTGTCATACCGCCTTGTTC
>NC_090248.1:68968147-68978147 GCF_037325665.1 Littorina saxatilis | reverse complement strand
TAACATAACCCAGCTCTGAATGTTAACTATTGACTTGAGCGACGGCTATTACAAAGACAGAGCGGTGTCTGATATCACCTGTGGGTTAGATACGTCTTGCTCGTGCTCTGATCACTGCAGTGGCTGATAGGTACGTCTTGCACGTGCTCTGATCACTGCAGTGGCTGATAGGTACGTCGTGCACGTGCTCTGATCACTGCAGTGGCTGATAGGTACGTCGTGCACGTGCTCTGATCACTGCAGTGGCTGATAGGGACGTCTTGCACGTGCTCTGATCACTGCAGTGGCTGATAGGTACGTCTTGCTCGTGCTCTGATCACTGCAGTGGCTGATAGGTACGTCTTGCTCGTGCTCTGATCACTGCAGTGGCTGATAGGTACGTCTTGCTCGTGCTCTGATCACTGCAGTGGCTGATAGGTACGTCTTGCTCGTGATCTGATCACTGCAGTGGCTGATAGGTACGTCTTGCTCGTGCTCTGATCACTGCAGTGGCTGATAGGTACGTCTTGCACGTGCTCTGATCACTGCAGTGGCTGATAGGTACGTCGTGCACGTGCTCTGATCACTGCAGTGGCTGATAGGTATGTCTTGCACGGTGCTCTGATCACTGCAGTGGCTGATAGGTACGTCTTGCTCGTGACTGTAGTGGAATGCATGAATGGAGACTATTATAGTTAGCAACTAAACGTAGGTTCGAACTACGCAGTTCGTAACTAAAGATTTAGTCAGTCTGCAATGCATGAGAGCGAACTTGGTCGAGACTACTTAGTTACCAGCTAAAAGAGTAGGTCATAACTTTCAGGTGACGTCATAGGGAAATCCCCGTCATTGCGCAGGCGCGGTGAACTATTCACCTTCGAAAGTGGTAAACAAACCAGCATGGGATTGGGAGCATGGTAACAGTGCGAACTTGAGTGGTTGATCGATGCAATATTATTTTGGCGAGCAAACAAGACAAACATAGGCAGAACGCAAATGTTTCTCTCAGTTCTTCCGCACATTACGAGAGCTAAAACTGCCCGACCGGGGAGATGTACGCAGCATATAGGCTGAGTCAGTGTCGTCGAAGATTTGAGTGATGGCTCAGTCGGTATGTACTGGGAAAAAGTCCGTGTCCCTCATACTGATTGTGCATTTTAAAGCAAAGCTGGAACTTTGTAACAGACAATGATGTATGGATGTATTTAAGTTTGTGTTTCAATTTATGGGAGCGAAACTGACATTTCTGAACTGAAAAAAGTCGTGTTTTGTGGAGTTTAGAGTTGTCAGTAGAGACCGAGTAATCGTTGAAGAGAAATAATTGCATGGTTCACCGATGGAGAGTTAAACGACCATAAAACCGCACCACAGGTATGTCACGAAGCTGTCTAAGTTCTACACTATACAACAAAAGAAAATTGAATGAGGGAATCAAGACAATAGATCAACTCTCTCTCTTTCTTTCTCTCAGTCTCTATCTCTCTCTCACACACACAGGCATACGCACACACTTACACACACACACACACACACACACACACACACACACACACACACACACACACACTCACTCTCTCTAAACCGCTAAGAGGGAGGGACAAAGTTGAGAACAAGAGTGCCAGATAAAGGAAGGAATGTAATTTGGAGCGATCATGAAACAAATTAAGAAACAAGCAAGTTAGCAAGCAAATCCTTGAAAATGTGTGATGTCATACAAAAGGAGCCAACAATGTTTTGGCCTGGTGTTCTACTTACAAAATAAACTAGTAAAAGAATTGTGAGATGTAAAGACAAGACATCATCAGTGATTTGAATCATGCACTTATGATTTTCTTCCTTTTTTCCAGATCGGGTAGAATACTTTATGTCAGTGACATATTTAAATGATTGCAATTTTGTGCTGGTCTTTAACATGAATAATTAGATACAATGAATACATTATTCAATGAGTAGGAAGTGACAATATTTTAATGTGTATGATCTTGTTTGATGAATGCCTCAAACACTCTGAGAAGTTCTTCTAAGCAAGCAAAGAAACAGAGGTAATGAAGTTGGATACTGAGATGACTATATTTTGTAACTTAGACACTCTGTCTATAAGGAAGCTAGCTGTTTCTTGAACATCATTTGAAAATTAATCTGCGCCAGTTTAAATGCATTGCTTCGGTATGGTAGAGCTGATCATCAAAATGCATCTCATGTGTGAAATTTTAGCTTTGATGTTGCACTGACTTCAGAAGACTAACCTGTTTCGTGAGTAAAATCTGCAAACATTTCAAGCTGACAAGAACAGAACGATGTTAAAATATAAGATATGATAAGGGAAATGTGAAGGCTAAATTAAACAAAGAATGAAATTGTAACCCACTCTGTACAAGTGGCGCGTTTTGCTGCATTGATCATCTTTTATTCTTTCATGTGTTCTTTTGAGTTTCCGACAACATTTGTTGTGTCATTGTGTATGAACGTTTTAATTTAAATGATGATAAACAATGATTGCATATTTTGTGTAAACGATTTCGCTCAACGTCTCAGATGTGGCATGCAGGCTTCGCGTGGAATAAAACCATCCCTCCACTTTAACATATACCAGCTGTCAAAAACACGTGTGTTTACTTTGAAGTGTTGGAATGTTTGATCAATTAATTTGTTTAACTTCTACTGGCATCAATCCGCAAAATGTATTCATTCAAACATTCCAACTTTGCACATGACCCAGTCAGAATGTAAATGTTTGGTATGTATCAAAGTGTATAGATGGCCTAACCTCATGTAAGAGCCCATGCAGATATAAAATAGTAAGCCAAACTTGGCGTTTGCAAGAAGAACGGTGCATTGAAACTGACAGCAGCAACAACAATTTAATTATCCACAATCACAGTGTCACTCAGCTTTTCACCCCATCCAAACCACCAGCCATCCTCTCACTAAAAACCAAAACAAACTCCCCAAAACACACACACACACACATTAAAGCACAGAGAATCATGAGATTTGTTTGTTTGTTTATTCATCCTGTAGAATGTTTCTTTAGCCACTGAGCCAACTATAATACTCGTCATAAAAAGTAGGCAGATCCGTTTGAGGGCAAATCTTTATGATGAGGCCGTTTATTAAAAAACCCAAATACAGGTTGACCCAAAAACAATGCAACCCACAACAAGTTAATAACCTACATTTGTGGACATAAACTTCAGCCTATGCATGACCCTTCTACAAAGTGACAATTTTGAAGATCAAATAGGCTGACTTTTGTGCAATTTTAAATTAAGTTCCCAATTTTGGGGATCGACTCAACGGTACGGGTTTTAAAATTGAGCGGTAGCCAAACTTGCCCGATCTAAGCGCTCAAGATTGTAACATTCGGGGCAATTCGAATCACAAAAGTATACCTTAATCAACATTCAGATCTGGGAATCCCTGTTTTGGACTTGGAGTATTCTCAAACAAACTTGGTGTATTTTTTTTTAAATGAGCGTACTCCACATTTAAACATGCTTCACACGTGTCTGTCTATGAGTATATAACTGCTTTCTTCAGGTCACCGATGATCTAGGGGGTGTATACTCAGACATTCAGATAATATAAAAGCTAAAAGTCTGGAGGGTTTAAATTAAGTAAGTATTGATACCGTTCATGGTCAAACTTCGTTTTAGTGAATCGACCGCCGAATTTGGAATTTATTTTTTGAAATAGAGCACAAAAGTCAGACCATTTGACCAGTTACATTTGATCTACAAAATGTCCACTTTGTGGAAGGGTCATGCACTGGTTGCGGTTTATGTACCTTAAAAATAAAGTGATTCGGTCAACAGATGTAGAAGTTATTAGCATTGTTTTAGTGTTACATTTTTTTGGTTTATCCTGTATATGACTGAAAAAAGCCATTCATTCCCCAAACCTATTCAGAAAGCAGATTGGGTTTATATGACATAGTGTTTATACAGTGGAAAATACAACACAGACACCCTGCAAAATCAAATTCGCAAAATCAATGTTCCCGCGTTAAAATTGACAAAAAATCAGAACTGCCAAAACAAAACATCTTCTGCACGTCAATAGAAAAAACAATCAAATCTGCATCCAAATCAGTCAGTTTTGTTCACATATCTGGTCTAACACTGACATTAAGGCATGTTGATTTGTGTAGGTGTCATTCCTCTGAGAAGCTGTAAAAGGCAGTTTTAGTGGGTAATGAGACAAAAACCGGCACGTTTTCGTAACTCCTCAACGCATTGCCTTCAACGTTGCGGTGATTTGTGCTAACAGTAGTAACACATGTGGGAAAGTTCATACGGATTTTAAAGTCATTTGAGACATTAGTCTGCTGTTAATTGACATGCCAGAAAGAGTTCTTAAATTGATGGTAGGTCTTCGCTGACTCATTGAAAAACAATTAATTTGTTGTTATCTTCAAGAACAATAACAGATGCGCCACACAATTAAATTTCATGTACATATTTTATCAGACATTGGCGGTATGAGGATTTCAACGCGAACATTAATATTTTGCCTCATTCAGAGCGCTGAGCGCAAATGTAGGCCTACGCCTAGAAAAGCTCACGGCTGACACGCTTAACTGATCATGGCTCTTTCATTTTCCAAGAATGTGTGTGTGCGTACAAGTGCGCTGTGAACAGTCATAGTTGAAAATGTATGAAATTAAAGGTAAATTGAAGCTTTCATTTTTCTTAATGCATGCTAACTACATTTAGTCAAGTTTTGACTAAATGTTTTAACGTAGAGGGGGTAATCGAGACGAGGGTCGTGGTGTATGTGCGTGCGTGCGTGCGTGTGTGTGTGTGTGTGTCTGTGTGTGTGTGTAGAGCGATTCAGACTAAACCGATCTTTATGAAATTTGACATGAGAGTTCCTGAGTATGAAATCCCCGAACGTTTTTTTCATTTTTTTGATAGATGTCTTTGATGACATCATATCCGGCTTTTCGTGACAGTTGAGGCGGCACTGTCACGCCCTCATTTTTCAACCAAATTGGTTGAAATTTTGGTCAAGTAATCTTCGACGAAGCCCGGACTTCGGTATTGCATTTCAGCTTGGTGGCTTAAAAATTAATTAATGACTTTGGTCATTAAAAATCTGAAAATTGTAAAAAAAAATAAAAATTTATAAAACGATCCAAATTTACGTTCATCTTATTTTCCATCATTTTCTGATTCCAAAAACATATAAATATGTTATATTTGGATTAAAAACAAGCTCTGGAAATTAAATATATAAAAATTATTATCAAAATTAAATTGTCCAAATCAATTTTAAAACACTTTCATCTTATTCCTTGTCGGTTCCTGATTCCAAAAACATATAGATATGATATGTTTGGATTAAAAACACGCTCAGAAAGTTAAAACAAAGAGAGGTACAGAAAAGCGTGCTATCCTTCTTAGCGCAACTACTACCCCGCTCTTCTTGTCAATTTCACTGCCTTTGCCATGAGCAGTGGACTGACGATGCTACGAGTATACGGTCTTGCTGAAAAATGGCATTGCGTTCAGTTTCATTCTGTGAGTTCGACAGCTACTTGACTAAATATTGTATTTTCGCCTTACGCGACTTGTTGTACTTAACGACGTGTGTTAGCACAAATCACTGACAGTTTTAAGACAATGCGTTAAGGAGTTCTGAAATGTACCATTTTTGGTCTCATTACCCGCTAAAACGACTTCAAAAACTGAGAGGATTGACAACTACACGCTCAGCATGCCATAGCGTTCATGTTAGACAAGATATATGTGAACAAAACGGACTGTTTTGGATAAAGATTTGATTGTTCTGTCTAATGACATGCAAAACATGTTTGAGTTTCGATTTAGTTGTTCTGATTTGTGTTGTTGATTTTAACACGGGAAGCTTGATTTTGTGAATTTGATTTGTGGGAGGGGGGGGGGGGGGTGTCTGTGTTGCAGGTTTCACTGCATAGACACTACGTCATGAAAACCCAATTTTGTTTCTGAATAAAGTAGGGAAATTAATGGCCTTTTCAGTCATATACTTGGTTTTTCAATCAACAGCCTCATCAGTAAGATCTGCCCTCAAACGCATCTGCCTACTTTTTATGACGGGTAGTGAAGAAACCTCTGCAAGCATTCTCAGCCGAATCAGATGGAAAAGCACAGAATTGTGATGGTACTCTGAATTTGATCATCGTCCCCAGCGAACCCAGGAACCAAGGTGCAAACAGCCTTCCCTTAATGTAGCGGTCCTTCCTGAAAAATAAAGAAAACATATATAACTGAGCACCTTCAGTATTCACGGGGATGGGTTTTGGTTAGCGAGGGGAGGGTGTGTGTTGGGGGGAGAAGGTGTGTACGTGTTGAGCAGTGTGTGTGTGTGTGTGTGTGGGGGGGGGGGGTGAGGAAGCACTTGCTCTTCACATGACCATTGGGATCGGGGATGGTGTGTGTGATATTGTAATCTAAACTATTAAAAAAAATCTGTGCGTGTATGAACTTTGTGCTCGGCAGAAATGTTTCTCGATTTTAGTCAAAAACAAGTGTGCCCTCAACCCACACACTTTCGCTCTTCAGCATCAACACTATACAGTTTGAGTTTCATTGGGAAATGTGTCTCGATTTCAGTCCAAAACAGAACTTTCAGGATCCAAAGCACTCGCCTGTCAGCCTTTTTGGCTCACGTAAGTGTAGCCTATGCGATCGTAACTTTGTCTGTCTGTGCGTGCGTGCGTGCGTGCGTCTGTGCGTGTGTATGTCTGTGGTAGAAACTCTAACATTTGAAGACGTCACATTACATTGACGTCACATTATGACGTAAGAGGGTTAGACGTCACGCGAAGGAAGTACTGACAGTCTCGGTCATTATTATTTTGAGCGCGCCGAGACTAGTTGGCAGTCGTGTCCTTGTAAGTAGGCTACATGCAGACAGACAGATCTAGATCTAGTGTCTCGCTTTCTTGCACAGTTTCACCTATGCTCTTTCTCTGTGTGTGTGTGTGTGTGTGTGTGTGTGTGTGTGTGTGTGTGTGTGTGTGTGTGTGTGTGTGTGTGTGTGTGTGTGTGTGTGTGTGTGTGATTGAGTTTGTGTTACTGTTTGTCGATTTATTACGTGAGCCTTGATGGCTTCGCCTCTTGTTATTAAAATACATTCAACCCACCACATTTTCCAGTGATGAAGATTCTGGGGATGTGTGTTGATCCCATTGATTTTGGCCATTTCAGATCTGGCCAGTTGTACATGGGATAGGAACATAACTTCACCCAGACACATAAAATATTGACACCCTGACAGTCAGTGACTGCTTCATGTGCATAGTTGAATTTTGTTTATGAACGAATTTCTCAAAAGTCACTCGCAGAAGTAAAGAAGTAACATTTTTGTTAATCTGAGAGTGGTTTCCACAACAAAATCTAACTCTGAGCAGGAAGAAGCCAGGGTGTTGAATGTAGAAGTATCCGAGTGAACAGATTCATTCTTATTCCATGTAAAAGCCTGGCAAGATCTAGGATGGTGAGCCAAGGGAAGAATAACTGTATGTGCCTTTAAAATAATTCCAGTAAATTAGTAATGATTTCATTTTATCTTGCAATTTTGTTTTACTTTCCTGTGCTGCATTAGTTCATTCACACTGTGTAATTTACTTTAAGAATAGTGGCAAAGGATTTGAGAAGAGAAAGAGAACTAAAACCAAGCTTTATGTACCATTTTGTATAAATAGTACAAATTGTACTATGCAAGGATACATACAGATGTAAGAATTTATTTTATACAAAGCCGTAATGTTTTTGTGTCAATAAACTTGCATCTCCTGCCACTACTCTCAGATTCAGATGTAACAAGTGTTGACATAGCTGAATGTATCTATCTAGATTGTAAGTGCATCTAATGTGAAACGCAGATCTCTTTACAACACAACGTACAAAAGTCTGCCAAAAACATCTACACAGCTTCAAACTACTATCACCAGTGCCAATTTACATATCATAAATCAATTTTACAATAACAATTTAATAGGCACAAGCAGGTACTTGGTAGTGGTACAGAAATGTGTGACTTACTCTTCATGGTAGTCTGTAAAGCAGCATGTCCACTCAGTCTGAATCCTCTCCAGAATCCATATATATATATATATATATATATATATATATATATCTGAATGCAAGAGCTGTATGAACACTTCATCACACATCATCTCTGGTTTCTTAGGAGGCCTGAAAAAAAAACCCATAAAATAGTTAATTAACAATAAATAATAACTGTATTATAATTAAACCACTCGCTCATTGATTCTTTTATTCCCTCTTTCACAATCATAGTTTATACAGCAGCATTTACCTCTGACTCTGTTCATGCAGAGTAAATATCAAGTATTTAAACAGAAAAATAAGTCATTCTTGAATAACCCTTCTAAAAATACACAATAGACACACTTTCAGTGGCAGTGATTCAAGTGAAGTCAGTTTCTTTCTTCATTTGTATACACACAAAAATTGTTTTGGGCCAGTTAGTGTTACTCTTGGCTTTACACACTTACTATATCAAATTATACATGCATTCAGCTTAGAAAACATACTTCTAATGTTGGGAGTGCAGTGTGAGCCAGGACATTTACAGCAAATAAGGATACACAACAGTTCATTCAGAGATAGATTTGCCATTCACTGCATTATATTGTTAGTTGAATGAGATAGATCTACAGCGATGCTTCAATGCATTAGATTAGCTTTGTTTTAGTGTCTACTGTTCATTGCTCCACCGTGGGAAATTCAGTCAACAGTGCACAGTTCCGAAGAAACCGATGCTGCTGTGCATAATCATTGATGCATTGACGATCGTTCATTGTCAATGTCACTGTCAGAAAAACAACAAAGTCTGTATCTTTCATCGTCACCACTACACAATGGCTCGTAGGCCTATTTTCCTATGACACTGAACACGGTTTCGGAGACACTCAGACAGTACTGCCTGGCCCATAGATCTAGATCTACCCTTGCTCTCACTTTCTAACAAATGTATTATTGCAATATAATCTGACACACACTCACACACCGAGGCGCACAAACGAACACACACACCGTGGGACACACAAACTACACGCACACAACGGATGAATCTTGCTCTTACCTGTTGGATGATCCAAACCGATTAAAATCGGCGACAGGAAGATGTACAAGCCAAATTTGTACAGTCGCTGATGTAAAAAGTGGAAATTTAGTCAATGTTCATAGCAAATCTCCCGACTCAAGGTAGATCGTGTCCCAAATCAGCTGTGCCGGTCACTTCACGACTTGTATTTGAACCCCCTCCAAAGCGCAATCAATGTTTCAACTTCTTTGTCGACATCATTCTTTGGTTCATGCGTCGGACTGCCGAATATTTGATTTTTTTGTACAGCAAAATCAAAGACTGTCATGGCGGCCGCCATTTGTATTTTTGCAATAGTTCGAAACTAAGGAATTTGGTCCTCCTCGGAGGAGGACCAAATTTAGGCAAGTTAGTCACCAACTTAGGTCGGAACATTTGAAAATATCGTGCCATGCATTGCGCACTAGAGCGATAGTTTCGAACTTTGGATTTAGTTCCCAACTAGCTTGATAGTCTCCATTCATGCATTCCACTACTGATCACTGCAGTGGCTGATAGGTACGTCTTGCACGTGCTCTGATCACTGCAGTGGCTGATAGGTACGTCTTGCTCGTGCTCTGATAACTGCAGTGGCTGATAGGTACGTCTTGTTCGTGCTCTGATCACTGCAGTGGCTGATAGGTACGTCTTGCTCGTGCTCTGATCACTGCAGTGGCTGATAGGTACGTCTTGCACGTGCTCTGATCACTGCAGTGGCTGATAGGTACGTCTTGCACGTGCTCTGATCACTGCAGTGGCTGATAGGTACGTCGTGCACGTGCTCTGATCACTGCAGTGGCTGATAGGTACGTCGTGCACGTGCTCTGATCACTGCAGTGGCTGATAGGGACGTCTTGCACGTGCTCTGATCACTGCAGTGGCTGACAGGTACGTCTTGCACGTGCTCTGATCACTGCAGTGGCTG
>NC_090248.1:68958147-68963147 GCF_037325665.1 Littorina saxatilis | reverse complement strand
GCGCTGGCTTTGACCAGGTCGAAAGGAAGGAACATGTTTAACAATCGGCAGGTGTCCGCTGTGACCAGGCAAAAAGGAAAGAACACTTTAAACATTCATCGCATGCCAGTTCTTACTGGGCCCAAAAGTAAGAACATATTGAAAAATCGCCAAGTTCCCGCCTCTGCCACGCCAAAAGGAAAGAATAGTTTCAATCCTCGCCTGTTCCCAAATGCTGCAAGCCATGTCAAAAACTCTGCCAAAAGTCGTCACCTGTCTACTGTTCACCTACCAAAAGGGAAAAGCATGTTCATAACTCCTCCATTGGTTGACTCTGTTAAAATGAAACAGCATCACATGTCCAGAACGAGTCCATTACGCGCAGCAAACATTAGGACTAGGAATGGAAGCAGAAAACAATCATTGCTTGTTAAAGCCAAGGAACACCAAGACAAAGACAATTTCGGAAGACGACCTCCGCACATCTCTATCACCCCTCAAGTCAAAGACATCTTCAGCAGCCGTTTCGTACCCCCGCCTATGAGGTACCAAGAAACGGACAAGTTACCCGACCACCATGCTTCTTTTCTTGCAATGTCTAAAACCAAACCAGCATTCAGCGCTATAATTGATCAATATCCTGCCCCACAAAGTGCACATGCTTCTTCTGATACTCGCCCGCCACCTTCTCTGTCTCTGGGCGAAGACGAAATACTGAATGCCGGTAAACTCCGCCAACACGCATCACTGAAACCAAGAGATAAATTCCTTCAAAGTACGTTGCTAAAACCAAGTGGCGAATTCCATCAAAATACAAGGTTGAAATCTAGCGGCAAATTCCGTCAAAGTGAATCATTGAAACCAAGCGACAACTTCTTTCAAAAGTCGTCATTGAAACCGGATGCCCACACAGATTTTGGCCACCGACAGGCAAAGATTGCCACAGGTCCGAAGCAAAGGCAGATCTCCAAGGGGCTTCTGGGCCATACTGCAGCCATGACAAAAGCGAGGAAAACCTTACAGGACCGCAGAGCTAAAACTTCCGCGCGTCAGAAAACGAAGGAAAGACACCAAGGCAGCCCCAAGGTACACGCGGCTTCACTCCGACCTACGTCAAAAGAGCGTGATGGCATTGCTCTGTTGAAGGATTTGCACAGAAGGCTGATGAAGTCCCAGCTCCAGAGCGTTTCTGTTCACAAGAACAGACATCGTAGGGCTGCCAAAGACATCGAAGTGTGGAAGATTATTGGTACGTTGTCTGTTTGTTGTTTATGGGGTCTTACTTTCTCTCTTTCTTTATTTCTGTCTTTCTTTATTTAGATTTTTTAAAGGGGTTTTTTTCTGTTTTTTTGTTTGTTTTTGTATTGCTCTGTTTGTGATTACTTCGTTGGTGTTTACTTCTTTGTGATAACTTCGTTGGTGTTTACTTCTTCTTAGGTTAAATATTTAGATAAAGCAGAGTTCTCTCTTCGGCCTTCAACCGAAAACTCGTATGCTTGAATCTTGACGAAAGGAAACTCATGTTTTCTTCGTCTAATTATATTTTGGCATTGGCTAAGTCTTAACACCTACTTAAAAAGCCTTGTAGGCTATAAGCCTTCAATGTCTGACACAATAAAATATCCATTATAATCGCACAAAGTTGCAACAACGCACATTAAAGGAACTTTCTTTCTTTCTTTATTTGGTGTTTAACGTCGTTTTCAACAATTCAAGGTTATATCGCGACGGGGGAAGGGGGGAGATGGGATAGGGGAAAGGGGGGAGATGGGATAGAGCCACTTGTTAATTGTTTCTTGTTCACAAAAGCACTAATCAAAAAATTGCTCCAGGGGCTTGCAACGTAGTACAATATATGACCTTACTGGGAGAATGCAAGTTTCCAGTACAAAGGACGTAACATTTCTTACATACTGCTTGACTAAAATCTTTACAAACATTGACTATATTCTATACAAGAAACACTTAACAAGGGTAAAAGGAGAAACAGAACCTGTTAGTCGCCTCTTACGACATGCTGGTTAGCATCGGGTAAATTCTTTCTCGTCCCAACCAATATGGGACTCCCCCTAACCTGCAGGGGGTAATAAAGGAACGAATGAAGACTGAAAATTGGACAATAAGAATGACAATATTTTTCATTTATAGAAGAGGGGGGGAAGGTAAGGGACAGTTAGGGGGAGGGGGAGGGGTGGAGGGGGAAAGGGTCGTTACATCAAGTCAGTCTTCATGGCGTTGCATGGCGCGTGATTAGACAAACTTCATTAATACACTCTTTGACTGCAATTTATGTTCCTTATATTTTAATTTCCTTATGAGGTAAAAGGGGGTATAAAGGTTTGGAAAAACCGGAAAAACCATGCTGTCTTTATTTCCAGCAAACAAAAACTCTGAACACATACTGAGGAACCTTCGCACGAAAGTGGAACACCAGACAAAGCCGTGGGACGTCTTCGCTATTCTCGATGTCTGTGCCGGAAAAAGAAGTACGTTTTCATCATTTCTCCTTTTTTTTACCTGTTAAATGCAGGTTGTTTCGACCCTATTCTTTTGCCTGTTTCTCGCATCTCCTTTGGGGGGGGGGGGGGGCTTTTTTATCATGAATCCTTCTTCGTTGGTCTTTTTTCCAATCAACTCCACAATTGTGTCATCCTAAACAACTACTCATGTCAGTGACGCTATTTTCTTCTTCACTTACAGACTCCCCTATCTACATTTATTTGTCTTTATCATTCTATGTTCCTTGATCGTAAATAATAATCAAAAATATATCTAATTTCTAATGGGGTTCCGAACCTGTAAATTCTTGTACACATGTCATCATTTCTCCTTGTTTTCTCATGCAAAATTCACGTTTGGTGAGGGAGAGTTGAAGATATACGCCGTCCTGTGTGAACTGTTTGAGCTTGCCGTCTCAGATGTGGCCAGGCCTTTACCTCCGACATGACAATCCCTCCATGTGGACATGTACCAAAGATGAACAGCCTGGTGCTCGTTGTGCGTACTGGGATAGATAGATAGATAGATAGATAATTTATTGCCAAGTGTACAATACATGAATGAACATAAAAAATACACGAGGAAAGCAGCTTGCTGTGTGATAAAAACAGAAATAAATAGCATTCATACATCTCTGGCGCATAGCATCAT
Source organism: Littorina saxatilis (assembly GCF_037325665.1). NCBI lineage: Eukaryota > Metazoa > Mollusca > Gastropoda > Littorinimorpha > Littorinidae > Littorina > Littorina saxatilis. The sequence continues at coordinate 68,960,018 of NC_090248.1, read as the reverse complement.
ACATACATGGGTAAGACAATTTGGTATCACAGTAACTAATACATCACTATACAGACATGGTGAGAACTATGAAACTCTAAGAGCTATCGGAACCACAATAAAAGTACGCAGAATAAGATAGGATCCCCCCCCCCCCCCCCCCCCACTATCAACTACTGTAAGAACTGAACATGTTCCATACTGGGATCATTGTATGAACTAATTCCGTTAAAGTCACCAGTGGCATTTTAAGAATACGCAGTGCAACACACAATGAAGATGCAACAGATAAAACATCAGCAGATTCCGTCGGTTTGTTTAGCACTGTCATTATGTCATGATGTCATTATGTCATGATGTCATCATTCAGTGTGTGAGGCCCTGCATTAGAAGTCTCACTGTTTGTAGACCTTTTTTTTACCAGAATCTTTCGTCATAGAGTCTGCGAATTTCCTTCCATCATATGACTCCATTTATCATATACCTAATTTTCTCAATTTTTGTAGGTTTTGCAACAAAAGTGTCAATGTACATGTATTAACAAACATATATTACTAACAAGGGGGCTTGATAGCTTAGTTGGGTCCTCGGATCACGGGTCACGGGTCACGGGTCACGGGTTCAAATCGGGGCTTGGACAGACACGGATCTACTGTATAATTGTGCGGACCAACAGACTATCCATGTCCAACCCCCGTGTCACAGCTGTGTCGTGTAAAAGACTCGGTCATTCTTGTTATACCTGAAAACGCACACACCTGGATATCGCGTTTCCTGTTGCTACATGTACTACCTTTCCACAGAAAGGAAGCGACCCGAATTTACATCAGTAAGATAATAAAGTAATGCTTGAACGATAACAGAAAAAACAAGAAATTCCTCCGAGGTAGGAAAAACACCCCCGTCCTTACCATTCTCACTGCCACCAACTGAGAAGGTTATTTCCCTTTGACCATTAATATGTCCCTCTATAAGTCCTTGTAGAATCTTAATCCACCAATAACTCCCTAACCGTGTGTTTGACTGGTCCCAATTTTTGTAAGGACCGTCTCAGGAATGTATAGAACCTGTTCACCAAGTTTGGTGACGATCGGTCCGTTCATTCTTGAGATCTATATGCGAACACAAACACACAAACAAACAAACACATCGACCGAATCCTATACACACCCCTATACCGGGGGTGTAATGACAAAATTTTTCAAGCAATGTTCTGATTACTTGTACGCAGAACTCAAGCCACTGAAACCATCAAAACCGACGACACCACCGCCGACCAGTGAACCCAAGACTACACCTAAACCCGTCAAAACGCCAAAGACAACAGCCAGCACAACGCCGCCGACAGAAACTACAACCCCAACAACAGTAACAACGTCTACAACAGAGAAAACAACATCTACAACAGAGAAAACGACATCTACAACAGCAACTACAACAAGAAGATCGTCAAATATTGAAACAACATCGCCGACAGCAATGGCTGATAGTACTACAGCGACAACCAAAGTGAAAACAGTTAATAGAAAAACAACACCATCATCAACTACCGGACAAACAACAACAAAGTTGACAACCGTAACTACAGCAGCGACGGACACAACGTTCAGTAGCAAAGCGAAGGAGGAGTTAAATAGTACAACGGCAAATAATGGCGTAGTGGAGATAAAGACTGTATGGACAAAATCCTCCACTATACCAACTACAACTAAAAGTCAACTTGCAGGCGGGGAGTCTCGCGCCAACACTGGTAATTTCTCGTATGTTGTGTGAGTTGCTTTATATTCTAAATCTATTCAATATGTTTCTGTCTGTCTGTCTGGCTGGCTGGCTGGCTGGCTTGCTGGAAGGCTGGCTGACTTTCTGTGTCTTTGTGTCTGTATCACATTTGT
>NC_090248.1:68954947-68957947 GCF_037325665.1 Littorina saxatilis | reverse complement strand
TCACATTTGTTTGGCTACTTTTCGTGTCATAATGTTCCTTCTTTGTATTTGTATTTTATGTTGTTGATCCTTTTTTCAAATGTCTTTTCAGATTACTTTGCAGGCGACGGAAACGGTGGACTGGATCTTCAGATCAACATCTATACTTTGCTTGGAGACGGAAACAGTGGACTGGATCTTCAGATCAACATCTATACTTTGCTTGGAGACGGAAACAGTGGACTGGATCTTCAGATCAACATCTATACTTTGCTTGGAGACTGCTTCTTTGTTTTCATCGCGCACAATCTTCTCTTGTCGTAACTGGAACTCACCACCTCTCCCCCTCCGTCAACAACAGTCTTTAGAAGCATTCAAATCTGGCCTCAAGACTTTTCTTTTCCCTAAATAATCCTCGGACTACAGTGCCCCGCTACACCCACCCACCCCCCCCCCCCCCCCCCCAACCCACCGACCTCACCCGCAAGCCTAAATCAGAGCAGTTGTAAATAGCCATGTAGGCCTACATAATTATTATTGGGAATTTTCTTTTGTTTGTCATGCTTACTTTTGAGTGCCGTGTCTCTGTTTGTGTTGTTGCCTTGTCATCTTCATGTAATTTATTTATGCGTAAGTGTATATGAGTGTGCATGAGTTGTTAATGCGAAAGAATGTGTACACTCTTCAAAAAAAGTTAAGGATCACTTGTTTACAAGCACGCCACACAAAACAGACAAGACCGAATTCTTTCTTTTTTTTAAATTATATAATTGAACAATCAAGAAGTAATGACAAACAAAGCAAAGATCGAACGCGGCAGCGACAATTTAGCTAGAGTGTGTCAAACGTGACAACCCTCGAAAATGGAATTCACAACAATGTGAATCAGTGTCAATAACGCGTGTGCCCTCCGTTGTGTGCCAGGCATTCAACCCATCGTTGGCGCATGGAGTGGATCAAGTTGCATATGAATGCTCTGGGAACTCCATTCCACTCCTGCTGGAGCCATTGCAGCAGTTGACCCAGAATGGCAGGAGGAGGGTGATGTTGCTGTACCCGACGACAAAGCTCGTCCCACATTCACTATGGGGTTCAGGTCCGGGCTGTTGGCTAGCCACAGCATCCTGTTTACCCTGGCCTGCTGGATGAAGGTGTTTACAGCTGCATAGCGATGGGGAGGTGCGTTGTCATCCTGAAGAATCGCACGAGGGCCGATCGCTACTTGTACAGAGGTGTCCTTAGACGTGTGCTGATCCCTCCCCAGACCATCACAGAGCCTCCGCCAAAACGCTGTCGTTTCAGAACAGCGCCTTCTGCGAAGCGCTCTCCGCGACGCCTCCACACTCGGATGCGACCATCAGCAGGTTCCAAGCAAAAGCGGGACTCATCTGTAAACAACACCTGAGCCCACTGCTGACGTTGCCACCTCACATGTTGAGTGCACCAGGCTCGGCGAGCTGCTCGGTGATTAGCAGTCAGGGTTGTTCCTCGGACTGGACGCCTTGCACGCAAGCCAAAGTTGTGTAAGCGGTTTCGGATCGTCTGACCACTAACAACAGTGTTGGTGGTAGCTTGTAGGCGTTGCCTAATGTTGTTTGCCGTAGCCATTCTTTGTTGCATGGCCTGCCTCTGAATGAAGCGATCCTCTCTTTGTGTGGTGACTCTGGGCCGACCAGAACGTTGTCGCTCCTGCACTCTTCCAGTTGCGTGGAATCTCTGTTTTAGTCTGATGATGACAGAGGGAGCCACTGCAAGCCTCTGGGCCACTTGCCTGGCAGCAACACCGTCTTGTAGCCATCCTATTGCCCTTCCTCTATCCAAATCGCTCAGTTTTCTTCGTGGGGGCATGTTGCTACTGTGCATAATTGTGTCAGCGTGTCAACCTTTAAACACAAGCTGGTGAGCGATGTTCATAGCCAGGACCCTGTTGTAGCACGTGCATCACAACCTTTTGCCCTGGCATGCGTTCCGCAAATTTCATGGGGCTATAAAAAACACCCTTTTTCTTCCAAAATGCAGAAGCTTTTGAGAAGTCCCACAAAGGGAAATAACTCTGCCTGCCAAACAAAATTCTAGGTCAAGACTCATTGTTAATTTGTTAATTCAAATACATTAATCTTTTAATTATTATGTCGATGTTTAATTTTTTGGCAATTTTTTATGATTAGATCCCTTTTTTCAACCGATCCTTAACTTTTTTTCGAAGAGTGTATGAGTGCGCCTTGAGTCGGCTTGTGGTGAGATATGTGCGCGGTATAAATTCTCGTATTATTATTATTATTCGTCGATAGTTGTGATTTTGAGCTGGTTTGTTTGTTGGTGAGTTGTTGTTGTTTTTACATTTAGTCAAGTTTTGACTAAATGTTTTAACATAGAGGGGGAATCGAGACGAGGGTCGTGGTGTATGTGTGTGTGTGTGTGTGTGTGTGTCTGTCTGTCTGTCTGTGCGCGTGTGTGTGTAGAGCGATTCAGACTAAACTACTAGACCGATCTTTATGAAATTTGACATGAGAGTTCCTGGGAATGATATCCCCGGATTTTTTTTTCTTTTTTTCGATAAATACCTTTGATGACGTCATATCCGGCTTTTTGTAAAAGTTGAGGCGGCACTGTCACACCCTCATTTTTCAATCAAATTGATTGAAATTTTGGCAAAGCAATCTTCGACAAAGGCCGGACTTTGGTATTGCATTTCAGCTTGGTGGCTTAAAAACTAATGAATGAGTTTGGTCATTAAAAATCGGAAACTTGTAATTAAAAAAAAATGTATTAAACGATCCAAAAGTAATTTCATCTTATTCTTCGTCATTTTTTGATTCCAAAAACATATACATATGTTATATTTGGATTACAAACAAGCTCTGAAAATTAAAAATAGGAACATTATGATTAAAATTAATTTTCCGAAATCGATTTAAAAACAATTTCATCTTATTCCTTGCCGGTCCCTGATTCCAAAAACATATAGATATGATATGTTTGGATTAAAAACAAACTCAGTAAGCTAAAAAGAATAGACAT